>NC_036862.1:1339701-1432052 GCF_002910315.2 Salvelinus sp. IW2-2015 | reverse complement strand
ACATGAACGTCTATCGGAGAAGTAGTTGGTGAACCAAGCGAGGGCAATCATTTGAGAAACCAAGGCTGTTGAGTCTGCCAATAAGAATGTGTGATTGACAGAGTCGAAAGCCTTAACCAGGTCAATGAATACGGCTGCACAGTAATGTCTCTTATCGATGGCGGTTATGAATCGTTTAGGACCTTGAGCGTGGCTGAGGTGCACCCATGACCAGCTCTGAAACCAGATTGCATAGAGGAGAAGGTACGGTGAGATTCGAAATGGTCGGTAATCTGTTTGTTAACTTGGCTTTCAAAGACCTTAGAAAGGCGGGTAGAATAGATATAGGTCTGTAGCAGTTTGGATCTAGAGTGTCTCCCCTTTGAAGAGGGGGATGACCGCGGCAATTTTCCAATCTATGGGAATCTCAGACGATACGAAAGAGAGGTTGAACAGGCTAGTAAAAGGGGTTGCAAGAATTTCGGCAGATCATTTTAGAAGAGAGGGTCCAGATTGTCTAGCCGGCTGATTTGTAGGGGTCCAGATTTTGCAGCTCTTTCAGAACATCAGCTATCTGGATTTGGGTGAAGGAGAAGTGGGGGAGGTTTGGGCGAGTTGCTGTGGGGAGCGCAGGGCTGTTGACCGGGGTAGGGTAGCCCGTGGAAAGCATGGACAGCCGTAGAAAAATGCTTATTGAAATTCTCAATTATAGTGGATTTATCGGTGGTGACAGTGTTTCCTATCTCCAGTGCAGTGGGCTGGGAGGAAGTTTCTATTCTCCATGGACTTTACAGTGTCCCGTAACTTTTTTGAGTTTGTACTACAGGATGAAAATTTCTGTTTGAAAAGGCTAGCCTTAGCTTTCCTAACTGCCTGTGTATATTGGTTCCTAACTTCCCCGAAAAGTTGCATATCACTGGGGTTATTCCGATGCTAATGCAGAACGCCACAGGATGTTTTTGTGCTGGTCAAAGGCAGACAGGTCTGGAGTGAACAAGGGCTATATCTATTCCTGGTTAAAAAAAATTGAATGAAGCATGCTTTTTAAGATGGTGAGGAAGGCACTTTTAAAGAATAACCATCCTCTACATTGAATCCAAGAATGGCGTAGCAGTCGGATGGTCTTTGTCCTGTCTTGTCCCGTGTAAATAGTATTCGTATTTCGTATACATTTCGTATTTATTTTTAATTTCACTTTCCATCTAGGAAACTGAATATACATTCCTACATCCGCCTCACCCAATTGTGGTACGGACCTGCTATTTTTTATATACTTTTGAACCGTAACCCCAATCAGAAGCTAGCCAGATAACAGCTACTAGCTAGTAGTCAGTTAGCCACTGCTGCGGTCTTCGCCCTTAACTCGGACACAGCCAGCTTCAATACCGGGCGATACCTGCCAGTCTGCAAGCGCGATATCAACCCAGAGCATATAGGACTGCTTTTTCTCTACCACATCACCGGATTCCTGACGCAAGCTCTGGACAATTACACCGTATTATCACAGCTAGCTAGCTGCAACCGAGTGGCTACTACTGGCTAACACCTCTGTCCCGAAGCAAGCACCAGTTAGCCTTGAGCTAGCCTCGAGCTAGGCCCATCTGCCGGCTAGCTGCAGCGCGATATCAACCAGAGCATATAGGACTGCTTTTTTCTCTACCACATCACCGGATTCCTGACCGCAAGCTCTGGACAATTACACCGTATCATCACAGCTAGCTAGCTGCAACCGGTGGCTACTACTGGCTAACACCCTGTCCCGAAGCAAGCACCAGTTAGCCTGAGCTAGCCTCGAGCTAGGCCATCTGCCGGCTAGCTGCAGCGCGATATCAACCCAGAGCATATAGGACTGCTTTTTCTCTACCACATCACCGGATTCCGACGCAAGCTCTGGACAATTACACCGTATCATCACAGCTAGCTAGCTGCAACCGAGTGGCTACTACTGGCTAACACCTCTGTCCCGAAGCAAGCACCAGTTAGCCTTGAGCTAGCCTCGAGCTAGGCCCATCTGCCGGCTAGCTGAAGAGCTAGTGCCACTGCCACTGCCACGAAGCTAGCACCAGTTAGCAAACACTATTCTACAATTCACAACCTCTCTTTCGCCATCGCCATCTGGCTTGGATTCTCTGTCGACACAACCACGTCTGAGCAGACCCCCTCCGTCTGAGCAGACCACCCCCCGGCTACTAACTTTTACACGCCCGCGTGCTAGCTTAGTGGAGGCCTCCTCTGCTCCATCTACGGCTGCCCCTGGACACTATGATCACTTGGCTACATGCTATGCCATGCTTGACTGCCATTAATTCCACGGTATCCATTCTGTTTATTTGTGTCTTATCTGTCGCTCTGTGCTTTAACTCAGGATCTGTGTGTAGTTAATCCGACCCTCTCTGCCTAGTCATCGCCATTTTTTACCTGTTGTTGCTGTGTCAGACTAGCACCCTGTTATTGCTGCTGTTATCTTACCTGTTGTTTTAGCTAGCTCTCCCAATCAAGACCTGCAATCACTTTATGCCTTATTGTAGTCTCTCTCAAATATCAATATGCCTTGCATACTGTTGTTCAGGGCTAGTTTTCATTGTCATTGTTTTGGTTTGCAATGGACCCTGTAGTTCCACTCTCCGTACCTCTGATACCCCCTTTGTCCCACCCCCCACACATGCGGTGACCTCACCCATTGAGACCAGCATGTCCAGAGATACAACCTCTCATTCACATCACCCAGTGCCTGGGCTTGCCCCGCTGTACCCGCGCCCCTCCATACCCCTGTCTGCACATTATGCCCAGACTCTATTCTACACGCCCATAAATCTGCTCCTTTTTATTCTTTGTCCCCAACGCTCTAGGCGACCAGTTTTGATAGCCTTTAGCCGCACCCTCATCCTACTACTCCTCTGTTCCTCGGGTGATGTGGAGGTAAACCAGGCCCTGCATGTCCCCAGTCACCCTCATTTGTTGACTTCTGCGATCGAAAAAGCTTGGCCTCATGCATGTCAACATCAGAAGCCTCCTCCCTAAGTTTGCCTTACTCAACCGCTTTAGCACACTTGCCAATTGATGTCCTTGCCGTGTCCGAATCCTGGCTTAGGAAGGCCACCAAAATTCTGAGATTTCCATACCCAACTATAACACTTTCCGTCAAGATAGAACTGCCAAAGGGGAGAGGTGCAATCTACTGCAGAGATAGCCTGCAAAGTTCTGTCATACTTTCCAGGTCTATGCCCAAACAGTTCGAACTTCTAATTTTAAAAATTAATCTCTCCAGAAATAAGTCTCTCACTGTTGCCGCTGCTACCGACCCCCCTCAGCTCCCAGCTGTGCCCTGGACACCATCTGTGAATGATCGCTCCCCATCTAGCTTCAGAGTTTGTTTCTGTTAGGTGACCTAAACTGGGATATGCTTAACACCCCGGCAGTCCTACAATCCAAGCTTGATGCCCTCAATCTCACACAAATCATCAAAGAACCCACCAGGTACAACCCACAAATCCGTAAACTGGGCACCCTAATAGACATTATCGACCAACCTGCCCTCCAATACACCTCTGCTGTTCTTCAATCAAGATCTCAGCGATCACTGCCTCATTGCCTGTATCCGCACGGGGTCTGCGTCAAACGACCACCCCTCATCACTGTCAAACGCTCCCTAAAACACTTCTGCGAGCAGGCCTTTCTAATCGACCTGGCCCGGGTACCTGGAAGGATATTGACCTCATCCCGTCAGTTGAGGATGCCTGGTCATTCTTTAAATGTTACTTCCTCACCATATTAGACAAGCATGCTCCGTTCAAAAAATGCAGAACCAAGAACAGATATAGCCCTCTGTGGTTCACTCCAGACCTGACTGCCCTCGACCAGCACAAAAACATCCTGTGGCGAACTGCAATAGCATCGAAGAGCCCCCGCGATATGCAACTGTTCAGGGAAGTCAGGAACCAATACACGCAGTCAGTCAGGAAAGCAAAGGCCAGCTTTTTCAAGCAGAAATTCGCATCCTTGAGCTCTAACTCCAAAAAGTCTGGGATACTGTAAAGTCCATGGAGACAAGAGCACCTCCTCCCAGCTGCCCACTGCACTGAGGCTAGGTAACACGGTCACCACCGATAAATCCGTGATAATCGAAGACTTCAACAAGCATTTCTCAATGGCTGGCCATGCCTTCTTCCTGGCGACTCCAACCTTGGCCAACAGCCCGCCCCCCCCGCTGCTACTCGCCCAAGCCTCCCCAGCTTCTCCTTTACCCAAATCCAGATAGCAGATGTTCTGAAAGAGCTGGAAAACCTGGACCCATACAAATCAGCTGGGCTTGACAATCTGGACCCCCTATTCTTGAAACTGTCCGCCGCCATTGTCGCACCCCCTATTACCAGCCTGTTCAACCTCTCCTTCGTATCATCTGAGATCCCCAAGGATTGGAAGCTGCCGCGGTCATCCCCCTCTTCAAAGGGGGAGACACCCTGGACCCAAACTGTTACAGACCTATATCCATCCTGCCCTGCCTATCTAAGGTCTTCGAAAGCCAAGTCAACAAACAGATCACTGACCATCTCGAATCCCACCGTACCTTCTCCGCTGTGCAATCCGGTTTCCGAGCCGGTCACGGATGCACCTCAGCCACGCTCAAGGTACTAAACGACATCATAACCGCCATCGATAAAAGACATTACTGTGCAGCCGTCTTCATCGACCTGGCCAAGGCTTTCGACTCTGTCAATCACCATATTCTTATCGGCAGACTCAAGCAGCCTCGGTTTTTCTAATGACTGCCTTGCCTGGTTCACCAAAACTTGCAGACAGAGTTCAGTGGTCAAATCGGAGGGCATGTTGTCCGGTCCTCTGGCAAGTCTCTATGGGGGTACCACAGGGTTCAATTCTCGGGCCGACTCTTTTCTCTGTATACATCAATGATGTTGCTCTGCTGCGCGATTCCCTGATCCACCTCTACGCAGACGACACCACTATTATAACTCCGGCCCTGTCATCTCTCTCTTTTTGATAGAGTTCAGTGTGTCAAATCGGAGGGCCTGTTGTCATGACCTCTGGCAGTCTCTATGGGGGTGCCACAGAGTTAAATTTTCGGACCAAGTCTCTTCTCTGTATAGATCAATGATGTCGCTCTCGCTGCTGGTGATTATTTGATCCACCTCTACGCAGACGACACCATTCTGTATACCTCTGGCCTTTTGTTGGACACTATGTTAACTAACCTCGAGATGAGCTTCTATGCCATACAACTCACCTTCCGTGGCCTCCAACTGCTCTTAAATACAAGTAAAATTAAATGCATGCTCTTCAAACGACCGCTGCCCGCACCTGCCCGCCTGTCCAGCATCACTACTCTGATCGGTTCTGACTTAGAATATGTGGACAACAACAAATACCTAGGTGTCTGGTTAGACTGTAAACTCTCCTTCCAGACTCACATTAAACATCTCCAATCCAAAATTATATCTAGAATCGGTTTCATATTTCGCAACAAAGCATCCTTCACTCATGCTGCCAAACATACCCTCGTAAAACTGACCAACCCACCGATCCTCGACTTCGGCGATGTCATTTACAAAATAGCCTCCAACACTCTACTCAACCAATTGGATGCAGTCTATCACAGTGCCATCCGTTTTGTCACCAAAGCCACATATACTACCCACCACTGCGACCTGTATGCGCTCGTTGGCTGGCCCCCGCTTCATACTCGTCGCCAAACCCACTAGCTCCAGGTCATCTACAAGTCTCTGCTAGGTAAAGCCCCACCTTATCTCAGCTCACTGGTCACCATAGCAGCACCCACTCGTAGCACGCGCTCCAGCAGGTATATCTCACTGGTCACCCTCAAAGCCAATTCTTCCTTTGGCCGGCTCTCCTTCCAGTTCTCTGCTGCCAATGAATGGAACGAACTGCAAAAATCTCTGAAGCTGGAGACTCTTACCTCCCTCACTAGCTTTAAGCATTTCTGTCAGAGCAGCTCACAGATCACTGCACCTGTACATAGCTCATCTGTAAATAGTCCATCCAATCTACCTCATCCCCCATACCGTATTTATTTATTTATTTTGCTGCTTTGTACCCCGGTATCTCAACTTACACATTCATCTTCTGCACATCCTACCATTTCAGTGTTTAATTGCTATATTGTAATTACTTTGCCACCATGGCCTATTTATTGCTTTACCTCTCTTATCCTACCTCATTTGCACACGCTGTATATAGATTTTTCTACTGTATTATTGATTGTATGTGTGTTTATTCCATGTGTAACTCTCTGTTGTTGTATGTGTCGAACTGCTTTGCTTTATCTTGGCCAGGTCGCAGTTGCAAATGAGAACTTGTTCTCAACTAGCCTACCTGGTTAAATAAAGGTGAAATATATATTTTTTTAAAATTACGATAGTTAGGTGAGACAACCACATATCACATTCCATTCCAGCTAAACAGTGGATTTACATTTTAATACACACTTAAAATCTCTGAATTAAAATCCCGAGAACTGTAATATTTTACACACAACACACATGAAGGTACCCATAAGCGATCATTTCTGGTGAAAAGACACAAATGTGGTTATAGCGTTTTGGAAATGAGCTCTTCATATGATCTTCAGTGATGATGATACAGTACATTGGGAAAGTATTCAACCCCTTGAGTTTTTCCACATTTTGTTACATTACAGCCTTATTCAAAAATGGATTACATATTTTTTTTCTCATCAATCTACACACAATACCCACTTTTTGCAAATGTATTAAAAATAAAAACAGATATACCTTATTTACGTAACTATTCAGACCCATTGCTATGAGACTCGAAATTGAGCTCAGGTGCATCCTGTTTCCATTGATCATCCTTGTTTCTAGATTTTGATTGGAGTACACCTGTGGCGAATTCAATTCATTGGACATGATTTAGAAAGAAGCACACCTGTCTACATAAGGTCCCACAGTTGACAGTGCAGGTCAGAGCAAAAACCAAGCCATGAGGTCGAAGGAATTGTACATAGAGCTCCGAGACAGGATTGTGTCGAGGCACAGATCTGGGGAAGGGTACCAAAACATTTCTGCAGCATTGAAGGTCCCCAAGAACGTAGTGGCCTCCATCATTCTTAAATGGAAGAAGTTTGGAACCACCAAGACTCTTCCTAGAGCTGGCCGCCCGGCCAAACTGAGCAATCGAGGGAGACGGGTCTTGGTCAGGGTGATGACAAAGAACTCGATGGTCACTCTGACAGAGCTCAAGAGTTCCTCTGTGGAGACGGGAGAACCTTGTAGAAGGACAACCATCTCTGCAGCACTTCACCAATTAGGCCTTTATGGTAGAGTAGCCAGATGGAAGCCACTTCTCAGTAAAAGGCACATGACAGCTCACTTGGAGTTTGCCAAAAGCCACCTAAAGACTCTGACCATGTGAAACAAGATTTCCTGGTCTGATGAAACCAAGATTGAACTCTTTGGCCTGAATGCCAAGTGTCATGTCTGGAGGAAACCTGGCACCATCCCTACGGTGAAGCATGGTGGTGGCAGCATCATGCTGTGGGGATGTTTTTCAGCGACAGGGACTGGGAGACTAGTCAGGTTCAAGGCAAAGATGAATTGAGCAAAGTACAGAGAGATCCTTGATGAAAATCTGCTCCAGAGCTCTCAGGATCTCAAGACTGGGGCGAAGGTTCACCTTCCAACAGGACAACCACTCTAAGCACACAGCCAAGACAAAGCAGGCTTCGGGACAAGTCTCAATGTCCTTGAGTTGCCCAGCCAGAGCCCGAACTTCTCTGGAGAGACCTGAAAATAGCTTTTCAGCGACGCTTCCCCATCCAACCTGACAGCTTGAGAGGATCTTCAGAGAAGAATGGGAGATGCCAAGCTTGTAGCGTCATACCCAAGAAGACTCGAGGCTGCCAACGTTGCTTCAATAAAGTACTTATTTAAATGTGATATTTCCGTTTTTTGATTTGAAAACATTTGCAAAAATGTCCGAAAACTTGGTTTTGCTTTGTCAGTAAGGGTTATTGTGCGTAGATTGAGAAGGATAAAAAAAATTGAATATGGCTGCAACATAACAATATGTGGATAAAGTCAAGGTGTCTGAATACTTCTCGAATGCACTATATAAACTCAAAAAAAGAAACGTCCTCACTGTCAACTGCGTTTATTTTCAGCGAACTTAACATGTGTAAATATTTGAATGAACATAAGATTCAACAACTTTGACATAAACTGAACAAGATCCACAGACGGGACTTACAGAAATTGAATAATATGTCCCTGAACAAAGGGTGAGGGTCAAAATCAAAAGTAACAGTCAGTATCTGGTGTGGCCACCAGCTGTATTAAGTACTGCAGTGCATCTCCTCCTCATGGACTGCACCAGATTTGCCAGTTCTTACTGTGAGATGTTACACCACTCTTCCACCATGGCACCTGCAAGTTCCTGGACATTTCTGGGGGGAATGGCCTTAGCCCTCACCCTCCGATCCAACAGGTCCCAGACGTGCTAAATTGGATTGAGATCTAGGTGTCTTCACTGGCCATGGCAGAACACTGACATTCCTGTCTTGCAGGAAATCACACACAGACACAAGACGAGCAGTATGGCTGTGGCATTGTCATGCTGGAGAGCCATGTCAGGATGAGCCTGCAGGAAGGGTACCACATGAGGGAGGAGGATGTCTTCCCTGTAATCCTCAGCATTGAGATTGCCTCAATGACAACAAGCTCAGTCCGATGATGCTGTGACACACTGCCCAGACCATGACGGACCCTCCACCTCCAAATCGATCCCGCTCCAGAGTACAGGCCTCGGTGTAACGCTCATTCCTTCGACGATAAACGCAAATCCGACCATCGTCCCTAGTGATCATCACCATCACCCGACCATCACTTCACCTCGTCAGTGAAGAGCAGTTTTTGCCAGTCCTGTCTGGTCCAGCGACGGTGGGTTTGTGCCCGTAGGCGATGGTGTTGCCGGTGAGGTCTGGTGAGGACCTGCCTTACAACAGGCCTACAAGCCCTCAGTTCAGCCTCTCTCAGCCTATTGTGCACAGTCTGACACTGATGGAGGAAATGTGTGTTCCTGGTGTAACTCGGGCAGTTGTTGTTGTTGCCATCCTGTACCTGTCCCGCAGGTGTGATGTTCGGATGTACCGATCCTGTGCAGGTGTTACACGTGGTCTGCCACTGCGCAGATGATCAGCTGTCTGTCCTGTCTCCTTGTAGCGCTGTCTTATGCGTCTCACAGTACGGACATTGCAATTTATTGCCCTGGCCACATCTGCAGTCCTCATGCCACCTTGCAGCAGACCTAAGGCACGTTCACGCAGATGAGCAGGGACCCTGGGCATATTTCTTTTGGGATTTTTCAGAGTCAGTAGAACGGCCTCTTTAGTGTCCTAAGTTTTCATAACTGTGACCTTAGTTGCCTACTGTCTGTAAGCTGTTAGTGTCTTAACGACCGTTCCACAGGTACATGTTCATTCATTCATTGTTTATAGTTCATTGAACAAGCATGGGAAACAGTGTTTAAACCCTTTACAATGAAGATCTGTGAAGTTATTTGGATTTTTACGAATTATCTTTGAACGACAGGGTCCTGAAAAAGGGACGTTTCTTTTTTTTCTGAATTTATGAGCTCTAAGCCTTGTCTTATTTGATGTACTACAGTTAAACGTTTTCATATGCAAAGACGCCCCTTTTCCTCTTTATTTTGACGTAGGATTATTACAAATATATTATGGTAACTGGGACGGTTAGTATTGACTTCAAGCGTTGTTATTTGGATAGAAAAAGAAGACCCCCCAAAAATAGATTTTTTGTTGTTGTTGAAAAACCCTCTTGACTCTCTTTTTTTCACCAACCATGAATCCAGTTCAGACCTGGGTTCAACTAGTATTTAAAATATTTTTCGCTGTGCTTGATTAAGCTTACCTGGCGCAGTAGAACTAATCTTAAATCTCAGAGAGGGAGAGAACCAGTTCTCTATTACCATGGCACATTTCTGTCACAGCAGCCCCTGACAGAGCATTCTGTCCGTCATCATCAGGAACATGACACCTGGCCGACAGAATGACTGACTGTGCCTTTCACGCCTTCACTGCCTTTATGTCCATTATGTAATCAATGCAATAGTCTGCAGTCTCACTGGAATGTTTTTACTGCTCCAGCTGAGGTTTTGATGTTTTCGAACATCGACTTGGCAGACTGATATAAGTCATTCAAGCCACTTCTTGTTTTGGTTTCTCATAAATGTTTCGAGGAGGGGAAAAGAGGGGAGAGAAGGTGTGGGAGGAGGACAGAAAACAGGAGTAGGGGGGGATAGAGAGAGACATGCTTTGCTGATGTTCACTGATGTGCTGGCCCGCAGAAATAATTCATACATCTGTACGATGGGTGTGTATTTTTAGTATCTCGACCTTAAATTTGAGAAACACTAATTTGTTTGTTGAGGAAGTGGAATTCTTATTCTTATCAATGCAATAGTGAATTCTGTTAAAAGGTTCTGCGACTCTTGCTGCTGAGTGAGAAAAGCACTGTCCATATCTATGTGGGTTCGAGCTGCTGTTCTGAACGACAGACGTTCTAAAGAGCAAGAATGACATAATGTTTACCAAAGCACCCTGTGACATTGTTGCGAGGGAGAGATAGAGACAGGAGGGGGTTTGTGAGTATACTGTAAGCTGTGAAATTCAACACTGCAAGGAATATGGAGGGGTACACATGGATTTAGAGTTAGATGGTTTTAATTATACACTGAGTGTACAAAACATTAAGAACACCTTCCTAATATTGAGTTGCACCCTCCCTTTTATCCTCTGAACAACCTCAATTCATCGGGGCATGGACTCCACAGGACGGCTGGGCCATGTTGACTCCATTGCTTCCCACAGTTGTCTCCAGTTGGCTGGATGTCTTTTTGGTGGTGTACCATTCTTGATACACATGGGGCGCTGTTGAGCGTGAAAAACCCTGCAGCATTGCAGTTCTTGACACAAACTGGTGCTCTTGGCACCTACTACCATACGCTGTTCAAAGGCACTTCAATATTTTGACTTGCCCATTCACCCTCTGAATGGCACACATACATAATCCATGTCTCAATTGTCTCAAGGCTTAAAAATCCTTCTTTAACTGGTTTCCTCCCCTTCAGCTACACTGATTGAAGGGGATTTTACAAGTGACATCAATAAGGGATCATAGCTCTCACCTGGATTCACCTGGTCAGTCTATGTCATGGAAAGACATACTGTTTTGTACACTCAAAGTATTTTTCTAAATTGTGCTAAACTGTCATGAAGGCAAATGCTAGCTACTTTGAAGAATCTCCAATATAACACTTTTTTGGTTACTACATGATTCCATATGTGCTATTTCATAGTTTTGATGTCTTCACTATTATTCTACAATGTAGAAAATAGTACAAATAAAGACAAACCACCACAGCCCTACACATGGAACACATATTACTTTCATTGACTGTCTAATGGGAAAACACAATTCATGTCCTAACATTTACAGAAATTGATCACAGGTTCATTGGATATTGTATGCATTTGCAGCTAAGTGCTGAATTGCAGTATGGTGGATGATGGTGGTCCTATAGTCATATATGATGGACAGGTAGCCCACTGCTTGACATTGATGTGTCACTGAAGTGTATGCGAAATGTATGGCCCAGCACAGAGAAACCACACAGCTGAGGCAGTCCAGCTGACTCTTCTCTAGAGAGAAACCATGCAGCTGATCTCTGTGTTTGTGTGTGCGTGTGATGCAGGGGACAGTTTGACTAGCTGTTTTATCTCTGTCTGTCTTTCATGTGACCTCAACAGGAAAATCTTTTGACTCTAATTATTATGATATATCATCATGACATGTAAAGCAAGATAGAAAGACTAAATATGTATGAGAAACATTCCTGTGTGTGTAAGATTGTGTAGTCCTAAGCTTGTGTGTGTTTTGGTACAGTTCCCGCTCAGCCCAGTCAAAACTGTTCGCTGCTCTGGCCCCCCAATGGTGGAACAAACTCCCTCACGACGCCAGGACAGCGGAGTCAATCACCACCTTCCGGAGACACCTGAAACCCCACCTCTTTAAGGAATACCTAGGATAGGATAAAGTAATCCTTCTCACCCCCCCCCCCCTTAAAAGATTTAGATGCACTATTGTAAAGTGGCTGTTCCACTGGATGTCATAAGGTGAATGCACCAATTTGTAAGTCGCTCTGGATAAGAGCGTCTGCTAAATGACTTAAATGTAATGTAATGTAAATGTTTTACTATTTCAGACCATACACTTCTGCCCCCTTGCAACAGTCTGTCCATCGCGCCTTCTGTGTTCATGTCTGTGTGCGTCTCTGCATGGGTGTGTATATAATGGCTGGTTTAAATGTTTCATTTTAACATAAGCACATTTTGAGGATTTTAGATGCAAGTTTGTATGTGGACAGAATTAGTTTAGTTACAGTATGAGTTTTTGTGATGGCGGCAGTTGCTTAGAGGTTGATTTCAGTGAGTCTCTTCCAGCATTAGCTAAGAGCTGGACCCATCTGTCCTTCAGCTAGCTCTCTATGGCATTGAGAATGAGCCATTGACTGGGCCAAAAGGGTGAGGAGAGGACAGACAAGGCAGCTTTTCTCCCATGGTAGCCTCTGGTGGAGGATTGAAGTACTACAGGCATTTCAACAACATTCTTTACATTTACATTTTGGTCATTTAGCAGAGGCTCTTATTATCCAGAGCAATTTACAGTTAGTACATTCAACTTAAGGTAGCTAGGTAAGACAACCACATATCCCAATCATTGTAAGTAAAACTTTCCTCAATAGAATAGGAGTCAGACATACAAGTATGTAGAGTAACACTGTTATTTTACAGGTGGGAAGCTGTTTATCTTCATCTTCTACACATTGATGTTGGGGTAATAAAGTATGTTCAAGCTGAACACGTACGCATCTTTATTTGGCTCAGTCAGCTGAGAAATAGTTTCATTTAATTGACCTCTTTATCAATCAACAAACTATTCACCAGTAAAAAAAAAAAAAAGTCTATAGTCTTCGAATAAAGCTACGTGAAACAATCTGGGCCAATTGATGGCCACTAGATTGCCAGTTTATCTCTCATTTAAAGCATCAATACGAACTCAAATCCCCCGCACAGCTGATCTCAATTGCAACCATCATCCACCGCCGATTTACCTCTCTATAATGCGGATGTCGGAGTTATCCTATAGTCCTGCTTGCAACCAACATTTTTCAAGACGATTTTGCCCTCTGGTGGGTATTATCATCGGAACATTTTAATTTCACTAGTTGAGCAGACTAAGGGCAATTGATCTATTTGACAATCATTATGTACAACTGAAATGAAGCATTTCCTTGTGTAACAGTGTTGGTTATGTTTCCACTTGCCACTGCAGAAATATATGTAGTTGATGTTTATGTATTCCTATTGATTGGTTTAATTGACATAGTATTAAGGTGTTATGCCATTGGTCATGTTTGCAGATAGGGGGAGATCGCACATTATTGTAAAGTACCACTTAAGTCGTTTTTTGGGGTATCTGTACTTTACTATTTATATTTTTGACAACTTTTACTTCACTACATTCCTAAAGAAAGTAATGTACTTTTTACTCCATATATTTTCCATGACACCCAAAAGTACTCGTTACATTTTGAATGCTTGACAGGAAGATGGTCCAATTCACACACTTATCAAGAGAACATTCCTGGTCATCCCTACTACCTCTGATCTGGCAGACTCACTAAACACAAATGCTTCGTTTGTAAATGATGTCTGAGTGTTGGAGTGTGCACCTGGCTATCTGTAAAAAAACAAGAACATCGTGCCATCTGGTTTGCTTAATATAAGGAATTCTAAATTATTTATACTTTTACTTTTGATAGTTATATTTTACCAATTACATTTCCTTTTGATACTAAAGTATATTTAAAACCGAATACTTTGACTTTTACTCAAGTAGTATTTTACTGGGCGACTCACTTTAACTCAAGTATGATAATTGGGTACTTTTGACACCACTGAAATCGCAAACGTTAATTCTTCCCACTCTGACATTGACATTCAAGTGGTAGTGTAGTGGAAGAATGAGAGAAGGTGATACTCGCGTCTAGCGACTTTCTTGTGCCGAGTCCCAGCGCAATTACTCAATCACGATTTATGACATTGTTTGGATGGCTGACTATCTGTGGGCTATCACAGGGGTCAAACACACCTTATTGGTGGCAATCTCGAGGAGGAAACGTTCCCAAGGAAGTCCTGGGGTCACAGGAGAGTTGTGAAGACTGATGAAAATTGAATCAATGAAAATGAATGTACCTGTGTGAATTAAATTGTCATGTTTGGATAGTTTTAAGAGTTCAGAAAGAGCTATGAATTTTGACATGTTTTATTGTACTGTAAGTGCTATGGATGTATTGTTACAGTTATTGTTATTTAGTTTTTCACACTGCGGCTAGTTTAAAGAGTGACACAGGGGTGCGCTCCTATCATTTACATTGAGTTGATTAGACTAGAATCTGGGTGTGTTGTCATGTCTTTTGTTTTTACTAGTGAAGTGCAAATGCATTTTAATTTTGGTTGGGGGTGAGTTTCTTTTTGAATTTGGTTAAAAAGACATGAATTTGTTCATAATTTTAGAACTTGCTACCAAGCTCATGTGTGGCTCAGTTGGTATAGCATGGTGCTTGCAAGGCCAGGGTTGTGCATTCGATTCTCATGGGAGACCAGTACGGTGAAAATGTATGTTCTCACTACTGTATGTCGCTCTGGATAAGAGCGTCTGCTAAATGACTAATGTATCAGTTTTCTCTTAGAGATTATTCTGAATTGAAATCTTAGCCTATTGATGATAGTGATTTTTTTTCCTGAGTAGTCTAATGTACCATGTATTTCATGAACACTAATTGTTTGAATGTTAATTATTTAGTGATTTAATACATTCTATTAGTTGAACTGAGTAAATGCATTCCTCGTTTTACAGAGTAATTTGTGGCGGTTTTGGCGCCAAGATCTTTGTAAGGCAGGGTTTACACATACAAACACACACGACCAGTCCAAGTGAAGGGTTAAACCGGTTTATTACGATCAGGTTTCGGCAGCGTTCCTGATATACAAAAGTCAAAACAAAACAGAGTAAACACTTCATCACCAGTGGAAGGTCCTCCAATCTTAGTCTTTGGGGGTTCAATCCTTGTTGAAATTATAAGTTCCATTCTTCTGTTAAACCTCCTTCTCCACCGTACACTCCCCCCCAATAACTTCCTACTTCCTCACCTACCAGGATCAATGAAAGAAAACCCAGCGCGAGGTTAGGTAGAGGCCCTGATTGGTTTCACCAGTCTGCAGTTTGGCTATGATTACAACTGGAGACAGGTGTGGCTGTTCAGCTGCAGTCTAGAAGTTTTCCCCTGAGCTGTCCATGGCCCTTTCTCTGGGGAATACTTCACATTGCTGTCCGTGGTCTTGGCAGCCAGAAAACAAAGAAACATTGCAGGCACATACCATCCATCCACCACACAACCCCTGAAACCGCAACAAATTGTTTGATTGACTATACACTTATAATTTAGCAGGTCTATTGGTAGTTGTTATATACACATAGCACATGCTTGGGTACCACCTTGACATCTCTGATCTGCTTGCCTCAATAAATTAATGCTATTGGTTTCCAGGATTAGCTATTTGAATCTAGTCTCATAATAATTGCATAACGGTGCAAGTTAGACACATGTTCGTTATTGTTATACTGAGAGGTGATGCAAGGCTCGCTACCTTGACTGGATTCTTCCGGAGACGTACTGTTATATTTATTCACATAATATTGGAGTCAGATTGATAAATGTAGTTTATTATTTTCAACATAATTTTGACATAATGGTTGGATAATGTCCATCCAACTACAGAACGAATGACTCATCCTCAGTTGATGGGGATTTCCACCAAACTACAATAGGTCACGTTCTGGAATAGTGCATTCTATTTACGTATTGACAATGTGTACGAGTTCACTATGTACATTTCCTGAGATATACAGTTGAACTCGGGAGTTTACATACACCTTAGCCAAATACATTTCAACTCAGTTTCACAATTCCTGACATTTAATCCTCGTAAAAATTCCCTGTCTTAGGTCAGTTAGGATCACCACTTTATTTAAGAATGTGAAACGTCTGAATAATAGTAAAGAATGATTTATTTCAGCACATTCCCAGTGGGTCAGAAGTTTACATATGCTAAATTAGTATTTGGTAGCATTGCCTTTAAATTGTTTCATTTGGGTCAAACGTTTCGGGTAGCCTTCCGCAAGCTTCCCACAATAAGTTGGGTGAATTTTGGCCCATTCCTCCTGACAGAGCTGGTGTAACAGTCAGGTTTGTAGGCCTCCTTGCTCGCACATGCCTTTTCAGTTCTGCCCACACATTTTCTATGGGATTGAGGTCAGGGCTTTGTGATGGCCACTCCAATAACTTGACTTTGTTGTCTTTAAGCCATTTTGCCACAACTTTGGAAGTATGCATGGGGTCATTGTCCATTTGGAAGACCCATTTGCGACCAAGCTTTAACTTCCTGACTGATGTCTTGAGATGTTGTTTCAATATATCCACATAATTTTCCAGCCTCATGATGCCATCTATTTTGTGAAATTCACAAGTCCCTCCTGCAGCGAAGCACCCGCACAACATGATGCTGCCACCCCGTGCGTCACGGTTGGGATGGTGTTCTTCAGCTTGCAAGCCTCCCACTTTTTCCTAAAAACATAACGATGGTCATCATGGCCAAACAGTTATATTTTGGTTTCATCAGACCAGTAGACATTTCTCCAAAAAGTACGATCTTTGTCCCCATGTGCAGTTGCAAACCGTAGTCTGGCTTTTTTATGGCGGTTTTGGAGCAGTGGCTTCTTCCTTGCTGAGCGGCCTTTCAGGTTATGTCGATATAGGACTCGTTTTACTGTGGATATAGATACTTTTGTACCTGTTTCCTCCAGCATCTTCACAAGGTCCTTTGCTGTTGTTCTGGGATTGATTTGCACTTTTCGCACCAAAGTACGTTCATCTCTAGGAGACAGAACGCGTCTCCTTCCTGAGCGGTATGACAGCTGCGTGGTCCCATGGTGTTTATACTTGGGTACTATTGTTTATACAGATGAACGTGGTACCTTCAGGCGTTTGGAAATTGCTCCCAAGGATGAACCAGACTTGTGGAGGTCTACAATTTTGTTTCTGAGGTCTTTCCTGATTTCTTTTGATTTTCCCATGATGTCAAGCAAAGAGGCACAGAGTTTGAAGGTAGCCTTGATATACATCCACAGGTACACCTCCAATTTACTCAAATGATGTCAATTAGCCTATCAGAAGCTTCTAAAGCCATGACATCATTTTCTGGAATTTTCCAAGCTGTTTAAAGGCACAGTCAACTTAGTGTATGTAAACTTCTGACCCACTGGAATTGTCATTCAGTGAATTATAAGTGAAATAATATGTCTGTAATCAATTGTTGAAAAAATAAGTAGATGTCCTAACCGACTTGCCAAAACTATAGTTTGTTAACAAGAAATTTGTGGAGTGGTTGAAAAATTAGTTTTAATGACTTCAACCTAAGTGTATGTAAACTTTGATATCAACTATATATGCGTTCACTGAAACTGACATTTCGGACTTGATAACTGGTTGAACGAGGCACGTGTATAACTACAACCAGTTATCATTTGAGTTTCCTATTTCCGACTTGCACTTGAACATGGCATTATACTCGAATAAGTATATCTTTTTTTACATTCATTAGCCTTGGCTCCCGGTGTTCCGGATGGGTAGCTATTTAATTGTGGCGAGAGGAGAGATTCTAGACCAGCTGTCTGGTATCATAATCACTTGACGTGGTAACGCAGAGAGATCAACTGGGGTGGATTCATTACGCTGATTCTATGGCAAAACGTTTCGTCTTTTGCGAAACGTTTTTGCAACAAACCGTTTATTCCAAACTGAAAAAGTTTTGCAATGAAAACGAGAGTTTCTATTGGACACATTCGGGTAGGTCCCACAGTGTTTTCTTCCATTTGTTTCTTAAACAGTAAATGGTTTTCTTAATGAATACACCCCTGATCTGCTGTTTTTATTGTTGTGGGTTTTTCGTTGCTATCAAGCCTAGTTTAGCCCGGAGGTTCATGTAATCTCCCGTTAATAGCGTTTTAAGAAACCCAGCGCTAACCTGCAGAATCACGTTAAATTATGTTGCTTGTCAACACTCAGCTTGTCACAACATCATAATGGTTGACATGAGCACCCCCACCTGGCTAGATTGTGCAGAGAGTAGGTAGAAGTTGCCCCTCATCTGGTCCTAGGTCTGGGGTTATGGGAAACTTCCCCCTCAACACATGATGTGAAGATGAGCCTAGATATAGTTCATTATCTGTCTTACAGACATGGCTCAAAATGAGAGACTAGCCCAGACATGGTAGAAGAGAGGGACACGGTATGCATTACGTAATATTGTTCAATCATAAAACGGTGGTGGCAGTCTCAAGAGAGGGTGCCAGTAGCTAAAGGGCTGCTGGTTCGATTCCCAGGGTGGACAGAGAGAAATCTGGTGCAAATCTCAAGTACCAGATACTGCCGTTGTGCCCTTGAGCAAGGCGCCTAACCGGCTCTAGGGGTGCTGCTCAGCAGCTGACCCTGTGCTGCTTCCAGCCTCTTGTATGTGTGGTTTTTGGGGGGGTTGGGAATTTCCGATACAATAACATTTTATTCTTGACTGTTATGTAAAATTAGAGATGGTAATTATTTAAGCATAAAGAAAGCAGTAAGAGTACAGTGATTTAGTTACATTTAGGATACTGATGGGAGAGTGCAGCACACTCTTGAAAAAAGTGACCAGTGAATTTTATTTGACCACAGAATATACATTTTACCATATGTAACCGGTGGCTAATATACCCCGCTGCTCTCGTACCTTACAGCTGCTGTGTGTGCATGATGAGGCACCTGGATGTTTTTAGATTCTGTTTAAAAGCCAGTTGTGTTTCAGATTCATACATTTCACAGAAGCCAAATTTCTAAATTAGTCACTAGTTGTGGAATGGAGCTCAGAGATGTGGACACATCAAACATTTAACGTGTGTGTGTGTGTGTGTGTGTGTGTGTGTGTGTGTGTGTGTGTGTGTGTGTGAGAGAAACAGAGGAATATAGGCCATATAAATTAAGAGTATATCTATGCGTGGGTGCCGGCTAAAATAGCAAGGCTATCTTTCAGTGCAATCTCTTAGAATATACAAAGAGATGTATCTTTGTAAACTACAGGATAAAATACTGTGTTTAGGGTTTAGTCATTCATCCTTCAGATATGATCAGACAGTGCTGATGTTCATTGTAGTAGAGTAGAGTAGAGTTCTCATGAACATACACTAGATGGCAATGTTTCTCATGGATAACTCACCTATCAACATACACAGTATTTGCTTTCTATGCTGCAAGGATTCATCGTACAGTAGCCTCGTTATGTGCTCATATTATTTGCATTTGTGTGTCTTCACAGCTATTTACTAAGGCTATTTATCCACAGACACTTAATATACACACCTGTGCAACAGACCTGGGTTCAAATACTATTTGAAATCTTTCAAATACTTTTAGTGTTTGCTTTAGCCTGCCTGGAGTGCCAGATGGGCAGAAGTTTGCATTACTTGGTTCCATTGTGTCAGGAATGCTCAATTTTAAAATTATTTTTTAATTTTTTATGTAACCTTTATTTAACTAGGCAAGTCAGTTAAGAACAAATTATTATTTACAATGACGGCCTATCCCGTCAATCAAGCCCAGATAAAGTATTTGAGATCATTTCAAATATTATTTGCTGTGCAGATGCTTTTTGAGCAGAGAGAACTGCACTATAATAGATTCAGGGTACTGGGGAGTGTTGACTCTGGGCCAGAGCGTTCTCAGCATTATGACAATAAGAAGAACAAGACACTTGCTAACATTCACGTTGACTTGAATGTTTAATGCCGATAGCTTGCAGGTCGGCGGGCAAGAGGGTTTTCGTGTACCTAGTAACACTTTAAAAACACACTGCACTCGTTGCCTCCCTCCTTATCCCACGGGAGATAAGACTGTATAAGTCATCATCATAATCTCCTCCTGCCTCTACTGTGTGCTGTAGTTTGACTCAGCCAGATGCACACAGAGAGGAAGTTGTAGGAAAGTTGTCCTATTCACTCACACTTCAAGAACGAGTTGGATGCATGCAACATGAAATTAGTGAGTTTTAGAATAAAAAAAATATATAAAAAAAAGAGTATGAATTTTAGTCATCTGACATTTTTTATTTAACTTGTATTTTATCAGGGAGTCATACTGAGACCAAAGTCTGTTTTACAGATAAGCCCTGAATTACAGAAATACACACATCAAAATACAAATACAAAATGCAAGCAGAAAGAAAACACGCTCATAAAAAAACAACCACATTCATCAGTAATAAGGTCCTGAAATCAGTTTTATGAATTGCCCTAGAGGCACCAATACGTCACATTTAACCGGTAGGAAAGTCGACTGAATGTGCTTTCTACTATTTAGCGAGGCACAACCTATTTGTATAGATGGAGCCCATTTTTATTCTCAGCTTCTTAACTAACTAATCAATGTTTTTTAAATTACAGATTTTTGTATATCCAGATGCCTAGATATTTGTATTTATTAAGGTTCCCCATTGGCAGCAGCTGCTCTTCCTGGGGTCCAGCAACATTAAGGAAATTTAAAATATTACCTGGCATTACATTTCATAACACTTTTCATGACATTTACATTTACATTTAAGTCATTTAGCAGACGCTCTTATCCAGAGCGACTTACAAGTTGGTGCATTCACCTTATGATATCCAGTGGAACAACCACTTTACAATAGTGCATCTAACTCTTTTNGGGGGGGTTAGAAGGATTACTTTATCCTATCCTAGGTATTCCTTAAAGAGGTGGGGTTTCAGGTGACACATCAAGTGTGTGCCCTCAGGCCACTACTCTACTACCACATATCTACAATACAAAATCCATGTGTACGTGTGTGTATAGTGCGTATGTTATTGTATGATAGTACTTTGACCTAATCTAAAACTCGACTGATGTACGTTATTGTTATGTAATTGTGTTACTTTTTATATTTTCCATTAGTTTAGTTAGTAAACATTTTCTTAACTCTATTTCTTGAACTGCATTAAGTAAGCATTGTATTCAGCGCATGTGACAAATAACATTTGATTTCATAGATAAGAAAGATCTTGGCTGAGATTAGAACATTTTAGCCAGGTAAGAAAGTTTTAAAATAGGGTGATAGTTATTTAGGTCACCTTCCAAACCTTGGGGATAGTACCAGATATAATCGTCAGGTTAATAATTCCGCAAACGGGGGCAGAGAGCTGAAGCAAAATTGGATCACGCATATAAGCCCCAATCTTAAACAAGGCATCTAGGACATCATAGGTAGTAGATTGTTGAAAATGAAAACAAACATTCATTAAAAGAAGACGGGTTAACCACAGAGTCAGCTAGAGGCTGGGAGAGGGAAGAGCAGTCAACCAGGGTAAAACACACCACCGTTTCTGTCAAATAAAAAAAACTGCCGAGATGATAAAATGGTGTTTAAGTATCACATTCTTCTCACTTGCTTAAGCATGGAAGAAGAGAAATTTGTACGCTTTACTAGTGTCACGACTTCGAACGAAATTGGTCCCTCTCCTTGTTCGGGCGGCGTTCGGCGGTCGACATCACCGGCTTTCTAGTCGCCACCGATCCATTTTTCATTTGGTTTTGTCTTCATCATACACACCTGATTTCTATTCCATTAATTATGTTCCTTATTTAAACCTCTGGCTTCCCTCTCTGTTTTGTGCGTTATTGTTTGTCATGTGGGTTCGTGTTCTTGTGCTTTGGATATATTGTGTTTTCCTTATTGGAACATTATCTTTATTTTTGAGTAAACTTTCGGACTATACTCATATCTGTGTCCTGCGCCTGACTCCGCATTTTTTCTATTCACCAACACCCTCACAAGTGCATTAACTTTTTTTTACAACATTTAGAAGGATCAGCAGCAGAGTCAGAGATGGAGCTTAAAAAGTAGCTTGATTTGGCTTTCTTAATCAAAACAATACATATGTTTCTCAGTTGTCTGAAAGAATGCCAATCCACTACAGTCAGTTATTCTTGCTTTGTCCAAGGCCTGGTCTGAATGAGCTCAGATAGCTCCAAAGAGCTAACCCTCCATATCTTTAACTCTGAATTTTAAAAAAGGGGCAAGTTTATCTGCCAGAGGAATAAATATGGAGGCTACAATTTCTAGAGCCAACTCAGGATCAAGAATAGAGGGGACAGTGGATCATTTAGAGTAGAACATTTCATCTAAAAATCCTTGAGGAGAAAATAACATCATAACATAAAACTCTCCTTGAGGACCGCAAAAACGTCACCCCCACGGCAGGCAGCGAGTGGATCGATCCGCCTATCCATTGACACTCAGCTGCAGCCCTGGTGTTGTGTTTTCCCAATCGATAGGGAAAGTGCACCATCAGAGGTCACGGAAATGATAGCATGGTGATTGTGAAGGCATGCCATGCAACACACACACTGTTGAATCAGCAATGGAGGTGAAGTTTTAATTTAAGTATGCTAAAACAAGGTTTGAAGGAAGTTGAAGGTAGTTTCTGGAGCCATTGCTAACTAACGTTAGCCTTTTAAAGTCTACAGGAACAGCTACCATGCAGAAACATAAAATGTTAGCTGTTCCTGTAGACTTCCAGTCATTGCGCTAGTTAGCAATGGCTCCTGATACTACCTTAAATTTCCTTCAAACTGCATGCAGAGACATACAAATGGTATCTGTGAGTTCATGAGTAGAAAAAGAGGTACATTTACAAAATGTCGCACTATCCCTTTAAAGCCACGTGTAAGTCAATAAAAGGAGGGAACAGTTACTGTATATTCTGTGTTAGGATTCACTAGTGGCTTGAAACAGGCGGATTAACCTCCTTATTGGCCAACGAATGGGTGTCTAAGACTGAAAAAGAGTTGTGATTGGGTGTTAGGTGCTGACACCTAGATTGGATGATCTGCTTGGTCAAATGGTTTTGGAGGTTATTGCCTAGAATTTCATCAAGCAAACTTTCAGAACATTTTAATTGTGTTTTATTTCTGCAGCATTTTCTAATTATGACATGTCGGTAGCACTTTTGTTGCACTACAAAAAAAAATCTGGAATTTATTTCCTAATTACATAGTAAAATGGTCATAACACAATAGTAAGAGTAATTATGTAAGAGATAATCGCCTCCGTTCTTTACATTACCTTGGAAATAATGAACGACACAGCGGGACGAGGCGGAGCCGAGTACTTTTGTGGAGTTCATTTTTCGAATGTAATGCACAGAACGGAGGCGTAGATCCCACTTGTACCACAGTTGCCAAAGCAAACAATACTAAAGCACACACTAACCTGTATAAATAACATGTTTTCCACTATTTCTATCATGATTGCAACGTGTCCCGATTTATTTTTTCCAACTGTCCCGATATAGGAAGTTTATTTATTTATAGGGGACAATGCACATTAATCAACATCAATATTACAATAATGCAACATTCATGTAAATGTCCCGGGGTTAGCCAAAAGCTAATTTGCACCAGTAGTCCCTGGGCAGGTAAGGGCAATTACACAGCCACAATAGAAATACTCACTCAAAATGCAAATTACATCCAATAATATATCCTTCTAACAACAACAACAACAACACTATCATCAACTGTCGTCTTACATATGAGGAACCACAGATAACTCATGTGTACAGGTTTGGATAGATTTGAGCCATGTTTTCAATTAACATTTTAAAAGTACAATAATCAGTGCAGCTTCTCTAGTCCATGGGCATTGCAGACTCAGGAAGGAGACGCATTCTTGCAGTTTGGTGCGGAAAGTGCACATCAATCCCAGAACAACAGCAAAGAACCTTGTGAAGATGCTGGAGGAAACAGGTACAAAAGTATCTATATCCACAGTAAAACGAGTCCTATATCGACATAACCTGAAAGGCCGCTCAGCAAGGAAGAAGCCACTGCTCCAAAACCGCTGTCACGTTCCTGACCTGTTTTCTGTTAGTTTTTGTATGTGTTAGTTGGTCAGGACGTGAGTTTGGGTGGGCAGTCTATGTTTTCTGTTTCTATGTTGGTTTTGGGTACCTGATATGGTTCTCAATTAGAGGCAGGTGGTTTTCATCTCCTCTGATTGAGAATCATATTAAGGTAGGTGTTTTCACTTTGTTTGTCGTGGGTGGTTGTCTCCTGTGTCTGTGTTTGTTTGCACCATACGGGACTGTTTCGTTCGTTTGTCGTTTTGTGTAGTCATTTTCCTGTTTGTGAGTTCATCGTGTTATGTAAGTTCTTATGTTTAGGTTCGTCTACTCCGTTTGTTGTTTTGTTTAGTTTCAAGTTAAGTTCGTGTTTTCGTCTTTACTTAAAATAAATCATGTCATATCAAGACGCTGCATTTTGGTTTAATCCCTGCTCCTCCTCTTCGGATGAAGAGGAGGAGGAACGCCGTTACAACCGCCACAAAAAAGACAGACTACGGTTTGCAACTGCACATGGGGACAAAGATTTTTGGAGAAATGTACTCTGGTCTGATGAAACAAAAATAGAGCTGTTTGGCCATAATGACCGTCGTTATGTTTGGAGGAAAAAGGGAGAAGCTTGCAAGCCAAAGAACACCATCCCAACCGTGAACCACAGGGGTGGCAGCATCATGTTGTGGGGGTGCTTTGCTGCAGGAGGGACTGGTGCACTTCACAAAATAGATGGCATCATGAGGATGGAAAATTATGTGGATATATTGAAGCAACATCTCAAGACATGAGTCAGGAAGTTAAAGCTTGGTCGCAAATGGGTCTTCCAAATGGACAATGACCCCAAGCATACTTCCAAAGTTGTGGCAAAATGGCTTAAGGACAACAAAGTCTAGGTATTGGAGTGGCCATCACAAAGCCCTGACCTCAATCCTATAGAACATTTGTGGGCAGAACTGAAAAAGCGTGTGCGAACAAGGAGGCCTTACAAACCTGACTCAGTTACACCAGCTCTGTCAAGAGGAATGGGCTAAAATTCACCCCACTCATTGTGGGAAGCTTGTGGAAGTCTACCCGAAACGTTTGACCCAAGTTAAACAATTTAAAGGTAAAGCTACCAAATACTAATTGAGTGTATGTAAACTTCTAACCCACTGGGAATGTGATGAAAGAAATAAAAGCTGAAATAAATCATTCTCTCTACTATAATTCTGACATTTCACATTCTTAAAATAAAGTGGTGATCCTAACTGACCTAAGACAGGGAATTTTTACTAGGATTAAATGTCAGGAATTGCGAAAAACTTGTGTTTAAATGTATTTTGCTAAGGTTTATTTAAACTTCCGACTTCAACTGTATGTCCAGTTTAGATTTAATGCACTCCAGAAAATAGCAATTGGCTGTTTCGGTAGACTGGTTAGTTCTGAATCCCTGATTGAAGTGATCAGTCAGATGATCAGCCACCCATCTTTCAGCTACTTTTGATAGCACTGGAAGATTTCTTATAGGTCGGTCATTTTCCACCAGTGTTGGGTCACCAGAAATTAAAACAGGTATCACTGCAGCAGACTTCCAAGCATTGGGGAAGAACCCATATTTGATGGACAGATTAACTAGATGTACCAAAGGGGCAATAATAGAATATTTGTCTCTTTAGGAATACAGTGTCTAGACCAAATACATATTTTGTTCTAGAGCTCCTGAAGAAGCTAATAATACTGTCCACTGCTGACGCTGAGATTTCAGGAATTCTGAATATTGGTTTATTATTATCTATGGGAGTGAGAACTGTGGTCTTGGTTGAAAATCTATGAGCCAGTTCCCTTACAGAGCCAACAAAAAAAGTGTTAAAGGTGGTGGATATGAAATTGGAGTCTTGAATTAGAATTCCATTATCCTTTAAATCAGGATGTTTTTTGGACTTTTCAGCTCCTCTCCCTGTTTAAGATTTTCCAAATCCCTTTGCCGTTCCCTTTTGCTTCATTGATCACTCTGAAGAACTCTGATTTTTTTTTTTTTTTTAATTTTTTAAATATGCCTTACCACCTCACTGAGAAATTAGACATCTGTCATCATTCTGACCAGACTTCAGTGCTTTCTTCAAGGAAAGATCCCGTTCTCTCATCTGCCTTCAGAGGTCCTTGTTGAGCCATGATAGAGAGGTTTCCGTCTTGGCTTACGTAGAAATTTCCTGGTAAAAAAGGTATCCACTTTGTCAATAGCTGACAGAAATGTTCTGAATCCAGACTCTGGGTCTTCATTGCTTAACAGATCAGACCAGTCAATTTGTCTTATAGCTTAGTTAGTTATAGCTTAGTTATTTATTTGATGAGGTCTGTTAGTAAACACCAGATCAATTTGAGTCTGGGATGTCTGTGTTAATCTGGTTGGTCCTTGTATTATTTGAGTCAGGTTGAAATAGTCTGATCTCTTAGTTTTCCTGCAAGTTTTGTTTTCCCAGTTTATATTGAAATCGCCCATGAAGATGATCTCCTTAATGATCACATTCTTTAAGCATGGCATTTAGATGGTCATAAAACGAGATATCAGATTTCGGTGGTCGATATAATCAAATAATAGTGAGACATATGAGGGGAGAGGAAGACATTCAGCCCCATATATTCAAGGTCATTGGCATGTTTCCAAATGATACGATTGCATTTAAAGTTATTTTTCATGTACTAAAGCAATCCACCTCCTCTGTCTTCTCATCTGTCCCTCTTGAATATGGAATATCCAGGGACATTCAAGGCAGAAATAGGAGAAGATTTCTTCAGCCATGTTGCAGAGAAACAAATTCAATACATTTTCTACATGTTCACTCTTAGAAATAATACTACGAATATTCAGATGACCTAATATTCCTCAATGGTCCCAGAGTAATTTAGACTGATTAACGGTTTGAAAAAGTTTAATGGTACAATGTTTTCTAATAGCTGGTTTTAATGTCCATTCTAGAATGCCTTTCTAACCAATCAGATACAAGTATTCAACAATGCTGTGGTATAATATTAATTAGTTTGCACCATTTGGTACCAGGTAATTACCAATTTTGGAAAATGATTTTATGTACCAACTAAAATACCCATTGATTCCTCATAAACTCATGGTTTTAACTCCAGTGTTAAGGTACTTATAGTATAACAACATATGCAATTTATCCAAATTGTCTTTCAGTCATGCGTTTGGGTGGCCCCAGCGGGAATAAAACCCACAACCTCTGGCTTTGCAAGCACCACACTCAATCAACTGAGCCACTCACGGCCACAGTATCAGCAGCCAACTGTAGGCCTACCACTGCTGATTCGCTGAAGCAGGTCAGTGAGAAAACTAATCAAGGCATCCTCTCTGTGAGTCACATGAGTCCTCTACTCTCAGCTCTGAGGTGATCAGAGCTGGGGGGGTTGAGTGGCAATCAGGAGAATTAGAGAGAACAAGGTTGGCAGCCAAACCAAGCTCCATGCAGTCTAATGGTTTACATGCCCTCTATCCATTCTGTCCCATCACTGTGTATCACGCAGAGCCTGTATAGATCATATCTTCTCGGTCTGTAGAACAATCAGAAATAGATTACACGAAGAGAAGCCTACTTTTGCACGTTTCATTGATTTCCAGAAAACGTTTGATTTTGTAAATAGGGATATTTTAGCCTATAGTTTGTTAAAGACAGGAGTTGATGGGAAATTTCATCACGCAATCCAGTCTCTTTACAAAGTACCAATTGCTTGTGTGCGAATTAATGAAAATTGTTCCGATTGGTTTCCCACACCCTCGGGTGTAAAACAAAGACACGCCTTATCACCGACTGTTTGCTATGTTTATAAATGATTTTGCAAAATATATTAAACAGTTAAACATTGGAGTAAGATATGATGAAATGCTAAGTATCCTTTTATATACTGATGATATTATTTTGATGGCTGAAACTGAACAAGACCTGCAGAACATGTTATTATGTGCAGTCAATTGTTGTAAAAGATGGAGCCTCATGACTACCGGACAAAAACACAGATAATGCATTTTAGAAAAACAGGTACTAAGAGAAGTGTTTTGGTGAAGACATTCTTGAGTTCAGTAACAATTCTATATATTTGGTCTTTTTTTTTAATGAACATATTACCTTTCTATACGGAACATCTGCCCTGTCCGAATCAGGAAGTAGAGCTCTTGGGGGAGTTATAGAAAAACAGAAACACTCAAAGATATTGGTTATGCTACGTATTCCAAACTGTATCAGACATGCATGTGTTCTGTTCTGGACTATTTAGCAGGAGTGTGGGGTGCAAAGAGGTATCTCAAAAATGAACATATCCATAACAGAGCAGTACGTAACTTTTTAGGTGTCCACAAGTTTGCACCTATACTTGCAATAACTGGGGACATGGGCTGGGAACCCTGTGAGGTGAGATGGAAGGTGTGTATGGTGAGACTTTGGAACATCCTGTATGAAAACCAAATTAAGGGAGACAAAAGACCTCTCCAGTAGGTACCAAAACATTCAAGGGACATTTTCTCAAAAGTTATTAGGGCTATCTTCTGTATACCACCCCTACCTTGTCATTGCCAGCAGCATACCACCCTGCATACCACTGCTGGCTTGCTTCTGAAGCTAAGCAGGGTTGGTCCTGGTCAGTCCCTGGATGGGAGACCAGATGCTGCTGGAAGTGGTGTTGGAGGGCCAGTAGGAGGCACTCTTTCCTCTGGTCTAAACAAAGATCCCAATGCCCCAGGGCAGTGATTGGGGACACTGCTCTGTGTAGGGTGCCGTCTTTCGGATGGGACGTTAAACGGGTGTCCTGACTCTCTGAGGTCATTAAAGATCCCATGGCACTTATCGTAAGAGTAGGGGTGTTAACCCCGGTGTCCTGGCTAAATTCCCAATCTGGCCCTCAACCATGACGGTCACCTAATAATCCCCAGTGTACAATTGGCTCATTCATCCCCCTCCTCTCCCCTGTAACTATTCCCCAGGTCGTTGCTGCAAATGAGAACGTGTTCTCAGTCAACTTACCTGGTCAAATAACGGTAAAATAAATAAATAAATAAAAAATAGCACAACTGATTGGGCTCAAATGCATTAAGAAGAAAAGAAACTCCACAAATTAACTTTTAACAAGGCAAACCTGTTCATTTAAATGCATTCCAGGTGACTAACTCATGAAGCTGGTGAGAGAATGCCAAGATTGTGCTAAGAGTCTTAGTGGTTCCAAACATCTTCCATTTAAGAATGATTGAGGCCACTGTGTCTTGGTTTCATCAGACCCGATAATCTTGTTTCTCATGGTCTGAGAGTCTTTAGGTGTCTTTTGGCAAACTCCAAGCTGGCTGTCATGTGTCTTTTACTGAGGAGTGGCTTAGGAAGAATCGTGGTGGTTCCAAACTTCTTCCATTTAAGAATGATGGAGGCCACTGTGTTCTTGGGGACCTTCAATGCTGCAGAAATGTTTTGGTACCCTTCCCCAGATCTGTGCCTCAACACAATCTTGTCTCGAAGCTCTACGGACAATTCCTTCGTCCTCATGGCTGGGTTTTTTCTCTGACATGCACTGTCAACTGTGGGTACTTATATAGACAGGTGTGTGGCTTTCCAAATCATGTCCAATCAATTGAATTTACCACAAGTGGACTCCAATCAAGTTGTAGAAACATCTCAAGGATGATCAATGGAAACAGGATGCACCTGTGCTCAATTTCGAGTCTCATTGCAACGGGGCTGAATATTTATGTAAATAAGGTATTCCTGTTTTTTATTTATATGTAATACATTTGCAAAAAAATTAAAAAACCTGTTTTCACTTTGTCATTATGGGGTATTGTGTGTAGATTGCTGAGGATAACAAAAAAAATATA
Organism: Salvelinus sp. IW2-2015; assembly: GCF_002910315.2. NCBI lineage: Eukaryota > Metazoa > Chordata > Actinopteri > Salmoniformes > Salmonidae > Salvelinus > Salvelinus sp. IW2-2015. The sequence continues at coordinate 1,402,112 of NC_036862.1, read as the reverse complement.
TTTTAGAATAAGGCTGTAATGTAACAAAATGTTGAAAAAGTGAAGGGGTCTCAATACTTTCCGAAGGTACTGTGTATGTATGTATGTATGTATGTATGTACAGTGCCTTCAGAAAGTATTCAGACCCCTTGACTTTTTCAACATTTTGTTACATTACAGCCTTATTCTAAAATGGATAAAAAAATCCATATGAATTCCCATTCAGTCACTGACCGATAAATCTCCAGTCGTCGCTATTAGGCCTACTGATTGATCAACTTTTACTTGTGACAAAGTCAGCAAAGGACGTCACTGCATTTGGAATGCATTTGCAGCCCAAATGGACTCAACCAGAAAAATTATACGACACAACTTAGCCCAGTGGGCATGCGTCATGATGTAGCCCAGGGATGAACTCATAATTTTGTATTTTTATTTATTATGGATACCCATTAGCTGCTGCCAAAGGCACTACTCCACCACTACCACATATCTACAGTACAAAACCCACGTGTACGTGTATGTATAGTGCGTATGTTATCGTGTGTGTCTATGTTTGTGTTGCTTCACAGTCCCCGCTGTTCCATAAGGTGTATTTTTATCTATTTTTTAAAATCAAATTTGACTGCTTTACTACTTGATGTGGAATAGAGTTTCATGTAGTCATTGCTCTATGTACACGTGGGTTTTGTACCGTGGATATGTGGTAGTGGTGTAGTACTGTGCACCTCCCATAGTCTGTTCTGGACACGGGGAATGTGAAGAGGCATGTCTTGTGGGGTATGCATGGCTGTGTGCCAGTAGTTCAAACAGACAGCTTGGTGCATTCAACATGTCAATACCTCCACTTAAAGTTAATCTCTCCTCCACTTTCAGCCAGGAAAGATTGACATGCATATTATTATTATTAGCTCTCTGTGTACATCCAAGGACCGTAGTGGCTCCTGGCTCTGCGTACCCACACATTTGTATTTTTTATTTTACCTTTATTTAACTAGGCAAGTCAGTTAAGAACAAATTCTTATCTTCAATGACAGCCTTGTTCAGGGGCAGAAAGACAGATTATTACCTTGTCAGTTCTGGGATTTGATCTTGCAACCTTTCGGTCACTAGTCCAACGCTCTAACCACTAGGCTACCTGCCTCCCCATGCGATCAGAGCCGGCCCTAAGCAACGTTTTGTTGGCCCATCCCCAGTCTTTAATATGATATCTGGTGAGAGTCCCTAACAGAATCAATAGGGGCCCCCTTTCGGTAATTCAACCATGATTACTACAAGTATAAAACACGTTAGCTGACATTGGCTAATTGAGTGACTGTCAGTGAAAAACTGCTGCTCCACATCCACAATTGACCTTGTATATTCTACTATTCTAACTATCAACAGTAAGTTGAGACCCTGACTGAGTTCCCCCCCCAAAAAAATGTCCCTGTGCCACATGGAACAAGAAACTTTTAACCCGCATCGGCCCTGAGAGATGCACAGTGAGGAGTATCCTGAGTGAATAATTTGCGCTTGACGAGAGAGAGAGAGAGAGAGAGAGAGAGAGAGAGAGAGAGAGAGAGAGAGAGAGAGAGAGAGAGAGGAGAGAGAGAGAGAGAGAGAGAGAGAGAGAGAGAGAGAGAGAGAGAGAGAGGAGAAGAGAGAGAGCAGAGAGAGAGAGAGAGAGAGAGAGAGAGACTGAGGAGAGAGAGCGAGGAGGGAGCGACGGAGAGGAGAGGAAGAGGAGAGAGAGTGAGCCGAGAGAGAGAGAGAGAAGAGAGAGAGAGAGAGATGAGAGAGAGAGAGAGAGGAGAGAGAGAGAGAGAGAGAGAGAGAGAGAGAGAGAGAGAGAGAGAGAGAGAGAGAGAGAGAGAGAGAGAGAGACCCGCCCGCTCATCCATTTTAGAATAGCATGAGTGTGTGACTTGTTCACGGTGGAGGATTCACTTGCGTGTGTGTCACTCGCTGTAACCTAAAAAAAAAAAAGCTGCACTGGTTCGAATTGTCTCAGTTGCTAGAACATGAGAATCACCAAAACACTACACAACTGCGCTATCATTCCGGACAAATGAGAGATGGGAATATTAAGTGATGGGCTATGACAAGAGATCGCCCTGTTTATGGAAGTGTCCTAAAGCCATTTCTCAGCACAATGTGGTATAGGATAGCCATGAATGATTAGACCATTGGACCTTCATTGCTGATATCATCTGTTTCAATGTGCCTATGGTCATCAATCAAAGCGAATCAAATTACTTTATTGCCCCCCTGCTGCATCTACTTACTTGGATTAATCGGATACAATAACATTTTTATTTTATTTAACCTTTATTTACCTAGGCAAGTCAGTTAAGAACATTCTTATTTACAATGACTGCCTACCAAAAGGCAAACGGCCTTCTACTGGGGCTGGGATTAAAAATATATATTAAACAATTCTATAAATATAGGACAAAACACACATCACGACAAGAGAGACAACACTACACAACGAGAGACCTAGACAACAACATAGCATGACAGCAACGCATGACAACACAGGATGGTAGCAACACAACATGACAACAACATGGTAGCAACACAAAACATGGTACAAACATTATTGGGCACAGACAACAGCACAAAGGGCAAGAAGGTAGAGACAACAATACATCATGCAAAGCAGCCACAACTGTCAGTAAGAGTGTCCACGATTGAGTCTTTGAATAAAGAGATTGAGATAAAACTGTCCAGTTTGAGAGAGGTCATGAGCATTATTTGTGAGGATAACATCAAGAAGAGTACATCATTGGATTCCATGCTTGGTAGCTGACATACAAATATTTAGCCTCTGAATTCAATTTGGGTATATGCTTAACACCCCGGCCATCCTACAATCTAAGCTAGATGCCCTCAATCTCACACAAATTATCAATGAACCTACCAGGTACAACCCCAAATTTTGCCTGCCATATCAGCTCTGTTATACTCATATACATAATTTTAACAGTTCTAGAAACTTCAGAGTGTTTTCTAGCCAATACTACCAATTATATGCATATCCTAGCTTCTGGGCCTGAGTAACATGCAGTTTACTTTGGGCACGTCAGTCATCCGAACTTCCGAATACTGTCCCCTAGCCCTAAGAAGTTTTAAGCATCAGCTGTCAGAGCAGTTTACAGATCATTGCACCTGTACATAGCCCATCCAACTACCTCATCCCCATATTGTTATTTATTTATTGTTTTGCTCCTTTGCACCCCAGTATCTCTACTTACACATTCATCTTCTGCACATCTATCACTCCAGTGTTAAATTGTAATTACTTCTCCACTACAGTCTATTTATTGCCTTACCTCCCTAATCTTACCTCATTTACACACGCTGTATATAGACTTTTATATTGTGTCATTGACTGTACGTTTGTTTATTCCATGTGTAACTCTGTGTTGTTGTTTGTATCGCACTGCTTTGCTTTATCTTGGCCAGGTCGCAGTTGTAAATGAGAACTTGTTCTCAACTGGCCTACCTGGTTAAATAAAGGTGGGAAGAAAAAAAAATTGCTATACCCTCTCTTTTTCAATTAGGTTTACAGTATAAGGGTAGAAAGAAGCAGTGCCTCGGGACAGCCGGTATCCAGCTGGTTCATGTGTGTGGTAGGCTACAGGTACAGATACAGGCTACTAGCCTAGGGACTGGGTTTGCGTTACCTCGCCCCCAGTCCATGGGCTATATTGCGTGCAGGAAGTATGTCTGGTGCGCGAGATCGGTTTGTGTAATGGAGAACTGCCTTTCTCATAGCCTTGAATTATGGAATTTAACTGCTGTTGGCGCACACACTGCCAAGCAGCCCACAATCACTTTCGTTTACAATGCACCCCCTCCACTTCTCACTAACTCTCCCTCCTTTCTCCCTCTCTCTCTCAACCACACACACACTCGCTAAAGCCCGCTCCCTCTCTCAGCCTCCGAGAATTCCTCATCCGAACCACAGTCACGTAGGATTGCATAGAGCGAAAAAGAAAGTCTGTTTACAAACCAGGCAATGAAGAGTGGACTTCACCGGTTGCTTTGATAGTACTTTTCACCACAGGCTACAAGTGAGATTTGTGCTTCGATTTTTCCCACTGGGCACAGACGTCAATTCAACGACTATTCCACGTTGGTTGAAAGTCATTTTTAAGAAATGACGTGGGAAGATTGATTCACCTAGTGTGCACCCAATGTGTTCGAATGATGTCAGTTTAGGATGCTCATTACCTGTCATGGCAACATATATTTTCCGACTGTTCTCCAACTTGTTGTAACTCTCCGTCTTCCAGAGAACATTGAGGTTTCGAATTTGGATTATTTTTTTTTAACCTGCGGCTCGAGTGTGGAGCCCGTAGTAGTCCAAAAGGCAATGCCGTCCGCGGGCTGGTGAACAGTGTGTCCGCATACATGAACAGTGAACTCATAAAGTTGTGCAATGTCGAGCACTAGAAATTGACGAGGAGGGAAAACGATGGATAATGAATCTATTTACGGGACATTTTATCAGGATAACTGGGAATAATCTGGACTGGAGATAAAGAGGAGTACCTTGGAGAAACAATGTGCTGAATGTAAAATACAAATTAGTTTATTTAGAGATATAGTAGCCTACCTATTTGTAAAGACTGCCTTTGCAATATTTCATATGTATATCGATGTTGTTACCATTATTTAGATCGCAAATATGTTTGATTTCAGCATTCAGCAAGTTCAGTCATTTTATGCACCTTACCTAACGTTACATATTTATCATTATGGCGCACTTATGCAACCTTATGCATTGGACCAGCCATAACCAGCACCCTCAGCAATATCTTGACAACATCTCGCTCATAGTAGATGCGGAGACGATCCAAGTGGTCTACACTAAGGTTAGTCTACCGGGGAGATGGCGGCGGCGCTCGCCAGCTCCCTGATACGACAGAAACGTCAAGCAAGAGAGGCAAACAGCGAAAAGGTCGCTACTTCGAAACGGCGCACCAGCCCCAACAAAGATCCCCGCTCCTTGTGTGAGAGGCATATATTTACTGTCTTCAACAAAATTCGGTTCTGCAGCGGCAAGAAAAGACCAGTCCGCAGGAAGCCAGGTCAGTGGCCTCAGAGCAGGGCTGCGTTCAGTACATTAAAACGTAATAGAACGTTCAATTTAACGGAAACGGCGCTGTACTGAACGATCAGGGAAAACGGGGAGGGGGTGTGTTGTGGCTTCAAAATATATCGCTTCCCTTTAATTGGGTCAATCATTGCTTCAAGCCACACACTTCAAGCCACACCCTGCACATCCACTGAGCGGTGCAAACATATCTCAAAGTCTGTTCAAGAATATACAAGAACCATTACAACAATATTAGCATCTTGATTTTTGTCCATAGTAACAGTTAGCAAAATCAGGTAAATTGATGAACGCACACTTTGTTTAACCTCAACGTCAACTTGTTTTCACATTAGATTGTTGTTTTAAGCTGTATAGATAATGTATTTTAAATGTTTTCATTGTATTTTGAACGCTTTCAGACTGAGCATTTGAAATGTTACAAGCACTTTTGGGGGTCAGGGAAAATGTATGGGAGTAAAAAGTACATATCTTTAGGAATTTAGTGGAGTAAAAATAGAAGTTGTCAAAAATATGAATAGTAAAGTACAGATACTGAAAAAGTACAGACTTAAGTAGTACTTCAAAGTATTTTTACTTAGTTACTTTACACCACTGGGCGTGCCACCATCAGAGTCAAATTCAAACTTTTTTGCGTGTTCTTATGTTGGCATAATACATAATTTGAAAGAAGTCCATAACTGAACATTGATATACACATTTGTAAGCAACCTCTCTCCCCTCTTCATTTCACCTGGGGGGACATCAGATTWAAAAAATCCATGTAGGATACTGGTCAAGTGAGTTACAACAGCAATGCACTAAGGCCTATTTAGTCTGGTTGTCTACAGGTTTATTAGTTAGGGGGTTGCTACACTGAGTGCCCTTAAAACAACAAAAAACATGAAAATCACATGACAAAACACATTTTTAACAAATCACGTGAAAAATGTCACGTGAAAACAAAAAATGCACGGACCAGACATGGTTTTCGGACACGTGAAGTTTTACATGGATTTTTCACGTGACTCAGACAAGTGGTTTTCCAACATTTCACATGTGATATTCTAAACCAGCATGTGATACTGGCGGGATAAGATCCCAGGACTCCTATGGGAGAAACCAATGTCTTGACCCTGCATATTTCTTAACAATTTCTCTCAATCTCAGAATATTGACTGTTCAATTCAAAATAGGGCTGTCAAATGTTTAAAAAAACATGACTATCATTCATGTGATGACATGCTATTTATTGAATAATTCACTATATTAACTATACTATTTAAATTAATCATGTAACAATTAACTAATTAGTATCTTGGGGCACCATGGGAAAAGTTTGTTTAATGAGTTACCGTTTCCAGAATTAACTCAAGAATATATCGGAATATCTTGATATCATAACAGTCAATAATTAATAATTTCCTCATATCAGTCTCATTCTGAATATCGTTGACCTCGTAAATCTGCACGAACCCTAGCCTAAATGATGAATCAGTGATACACAAATTGGCTTAATTATTTACTAACTAACTAAATAGTCATGCAGAATTACATAAACACACACAGTATAGATTATCGATTACTAACATAATGCAATTTAAAGGACCTAGTGGACTAAACTGATATGACCGTTTGGTTACACAATGGGAAGGGAGGGGAAAAATAAAGAGTGGGAGAGACGTGGAAGCTATGCTCATGAGAATGAATACTTTGCACATGAACGATCGCTCATTTGAAAATAATTGCAATGTACACTACCGTTCAAAAGATTCGGTCACTTAGAAATGTCCTTGTTTATTAAAGAATAGCACATTTTTTGTCCATTAAAATAACATAAAATTGATCAGAAATACAGTGTAGACATTGTTAATGTTGTAAATGACTATTGTAGCTGGAAACGGCTGATTTAAACATAGGCGTCCAGAGGCCCATTATCAGCAACCATCACTCCTGTGTTCCAATGGCATGTTGTGTTAGCTAATCCAAGTTTATCATTTTAAAAGGCTAATTGATCATTAGAAAACCCTTTTGCAATCATGTTAGCACAGCTGAAAACTGTTGTTCTGACTGTTGTTTAGACTGGTTGAGTATCTGGAGCATCAGCATTTGTGGGTTCCATTACAGGCTCAAAATGGCCAGAAACAAATTCTTTCTTCTGAAACTCGTCAGTCTATTCTTGTTCTGAGAAATGAAGGCTATTCCATGCGAGAAATTGCCAAGAAACTGAAGATCTCATACAATGCTGTGTACTACTCCCTTTACAGAACAGCGCAAACTGTCTCTAACCAGAATAGAAAGAGGAGTGGGAGGCCCGGTGCACAACTGAGCAAGAGGTCAAGTACATTGGAGTGTCTAGTTTGAGAAACAGACACCTCACAAGTCCTCAACTGGCAGCTTCATTAAATAGTACCCACAAAACACCAGTCTCAACATCAACAGTCAAGAGGCGACTCTGGGATGCTGGCCTTCTAAGCAGAGTTGCAAAGAAAAAGCCATATCGCAGACTGGCCAATAAAAAGAAAAGATTAAGATGGGCAAAAGAACACTGGACAGAGGAACTCTGCCTAGAAGGCCAGTATCCCGGAGTCGCCTCTTCACTGTTGATGTTGAGACTGGTGTTTTGCGTGTACTATTTAATGAAGCTGCTAGTTGAGGACTACTAAAATATTGACTTCTTGATTATGTCCAAAGTATCTGTTAGCAGAATCAGGCAAATTGATAAAGCACACTTACTTTAACCTCAATGTCAACTTGTTTTGACATCACATTGTTTTTAGCTGTATAGATAATGTATTTTGGATGTTTTCATAGAATTTTGAACGCTTTCAGACAATGTGATTAATCACGATTAAAAAAAACGTGTGCCCTAAAAATTACAAAAAGCTAACTCGAGTAGCCTAGTGGGGGGCGGCAGGTAATCTAGTGGTTAGAGTGTTGGGCCAGTAACCGAAAGTTTGCAGGATCGAGTCCCCGAGCTGACAAGATAAACATCTGTTGTTCTGCCCCTGAACAAGGCAGGTAACCCACTGTTCATTGTAGAAAGGAAAGTGTCTGTTTATATTCATTCCAAAAGAAAACAAATTCACACATTTTCAAATGCATCCTATTTAAGCCTGTTTATTAAATGTAACAAAAACCAATGGACAGCTAACAATAACAGAAGCTAAACATGGCTAGCTAAGATGATATGGAAGGCTAATAATAGAGTGGATAGCTCAGAAGTAAGAAATAATAATTTTTATGCTCAAGTAGGTAGGCTACGTAACCTTTTTATAGAATGGGGTTACAGAATTTGCAATTCCACATTTGGAACATTGCTACTGCAACACACCTTTTCACATGTGAGGAGAATAACACTTTCACCCCCACATGTGAACTTACAATGGTTGTGACATTTCTTAAATATGAAACTGCAAATGTGATTTTCACGTGATTGCTTTTCAATTCACATGTAAGGTGAAAACATGTTATTCTCCTCACGTGAAAAGGTGTTAACATGTAGACTATACATTTAATACATGTGAAAATATGGTTTCACATATGAAATCTAAGTTCAACATGTGAAAACATACATTTATCATGTGAACATGCGATTTTCACATATTTTTGTTGTTGTTGTGCGGGTTCCTCCAGTACTTGAAGTGAAGGAAGGCACACTAATGAACTGGACCAGAGCTATTAGTGTCCAGGGTAAGGTGAAGCATTTTTGGTGAAGAATGCTTTATTGATCCACCCATGGGCCAATTCTCACAGTTAGGCTACAAGTTAGTTAGAGGTCTGAGAGTATCATATCTATCACCGATGGATGAGATGAGGTGGACCACACATTTCTGCATCATATTTAACGTATCTCTCCCCCTTTCAGGGTTTCTATCAGCCACTGGGTCCACCTAATCATCAGCATTTAACTGGCACACCGACTTGCTCTAAATAGTGCTTTATTTTAGTCTTTTTCTGTCTCTTCCTGCATAATTTGGGTGTTAGGCGGCTGTAGTGCCAAGTTTATCTGTCCCATATTGTGCGCCCAGTTCATGATCTGGAGGTGGCTTCTTAGACCGTTTATTTTTCAGTTCAGTTTTGACCCACCAACTGAAACTTTATTTTAATCTACAAGACTGGGAGATGGTTTAGATTGTTTTCCACTGATTAGTGTTATGTTGGTGTCTGCATGCTCTGAATGGCCTTAGTACAATTAGCTGTTGCGATTTAAAACCCTCTTATTCCTCTTATTCTCTTTACCATTGAGCGATGGTCAGAGGGGATCTGTCTGCCTCTGTCATGATGGGAGGCATTGTTTACTTGTGTTTACTTGTGTGTCATCACATGTATCACATGACAATTCATTCATTATGTAGCCTATCACATGGTACTGCACTAATGGGTACTAACTATACTGCACTAATGGGCTTACACTATACGTTTTTTCTGATTATGCGACCTGATCCGACCAGGAAGAACTCTGGGCCCTAGTTATAGTCTAGTTCTTCCTGGTCAGCCCCTAGTCATTGAAATGGGCACTAAGGGTATGAGGGCATGGTATTCAAGTGTTTTGGTGCCTAAGTGACCTGGGCCATGGTCATTTCAATGGAAAACTACAATGAGCTATTCTTATTGGACACATTCAGGTAGTTCCTCCCTGTTTCAGTCCATTTTATTCTGTTTGGTGCTTAATGAACACGACCCAAGCAGCTAGCTAACTCTTATCCCTGTTGTGTTATATTGCAGAGCCGCAGCTGAAGGGCATTGTGACTCGACTGTTCAGCGAGCAGGGCTTCTACCTGCAGATGAAGCCGGACGGCACTATAAATGGGACCAAGGACGAGAACAGCGACTACAGTGAGTTTATATGACACACATTACAATTCCCAACATGCACATCTCCTATCGTACAATCTGAAAGTACAGTACACTTTGTCCTGGCGAGGTCACGTGGGTCCGACAAACTGCCTAGCCCTTACGATAACAAATGCCATTTCATCATGATAGTGTACATGGATATTGACACGCCGCAATCTAGAATTCCACAGATAATCATCTGTGCAAGCCTCAACACTCCACGCACACCCGTCTGCATTACCTTCACACACCCGTTGAACAGGGTTACGTTTGGGTCACTTTCACAAACACAAACAACTCTGTGTTTGACCAGCTAAATCTGTGCAGACACACCGGAAGGAGTGGAGTTGAATAGAGAGGACTGATGGATTGCTCGCACTCTGCCACTGTATTTCTCAGCTAGGCGAGCCAGTTCACCCAAACTATCAGTGTCATCGTTCTCCGCTCTGTTTTCTCAAACAATCTGTTAACTGTCGGGCCAGGAGCATTCCCGTCCATCTGTCTGGTGGGAAGGGGATCTGTCCCCTCCTTGACTTACATGCAGTATCGGCCTAGAGGTACACAAGTTACGTGCATGCGTGCGTGCACACCATGGCTTGTGTTCCTTGTGTGCACACACACACTAAAGTGACAGTTTAATAGATACAGGAGTCACTTGATAGAGTTGAAGTCCAGAGCAAAGTGTTGGCCCTATAAGTCACTTTTATCCAAAGCGACTTAGTCATACATTTTTGTATGGTGGGTGATCCCACCTATCGAACCCACAATCCTGGGACTGCAAGTGCCGGGCTCTACCAACTGAGCCACAGAGGGCCACTCATCCAACCTGTGTGCTCTTGGAGTGAGGCACAACATGCTGCCAAGGACAGAATGAAGTGGAGGGAGCTCATTGTGTCTCAATAGAGATGAAGAGTATTAAGTAAGTAGTTAACCTGTGCTTGGTCGATTCACACTACGACTATTTCCCTATCTATGTCATAGCAGAGTGTATGTGTTAGCGCTGCAGCACACACTGTATGGCAGGGGCGAGATTACCTACTGTACCTGGCAGTCGTGAAATGGTAGAGAAGAGTGGGCGGCGGCAGCCGCAGTTCCCACAGTAACTCAATTCGCAACTCTGCTGAACAAAAAAACGAAGGAAAGTCAAACTTCCTCTTCCCTTCTCCACTGCTGTACCAGCGGGAGAGAAATAGAAGAAGAAGACCTCTCATTGTATCAGAATAAAAATATCATAGCATATGAGTCTCCAGAGCATCAGGGGAAGGAGAATAGAAGAATCAACAGCTGGCAAGATGTTAAGCTTATTTCGTTCGCATCTCCTACTCATATTGAAGAGATAGATAGAGAAGCCAGAAGTAAACCCAATGAGCTCTATCAGAAGAGAGAAGAAGAGAGGAGAGGAGAGAGGAAAGCTGATAAGAGGAGGAGGGGAAAAGAGGTAAAGATGGGTGAAATAGAAGAGAGGAGGAAAACAGGGCTGAGGAGAGGAGAAGAGGGGCAAGGAAAGGAAAGGAGAGGTTGGAGACGGACCAAAAGCGATCTTGTTTCCCAGCCCAAAACGACTGGCGGTCACCTGCCCAGTTGTGCTCTTTCAGAGTGGATGGATGGTGGGTACAGTACAGTATGTGTTTTCGTGGAGAGAGAGAAGATTAATGCCTGGTGAGCTGTGTAGCCGGAGGGCTCCTTCTTCATACAGGAGCTCAGTTGCACCCACTCATGATGCTGGAGTATTTTTGCATCCCCTCCTTATCCCTTTGTATTTGTGTCCTTGCGGATTATTTCACCTATCCCTCTCCGTTAAAAAAAGTATAACTTTTATCTTCCTAGCCTACATCGAAGCATCTCGAAAGGCTTCGTGTTGTTATGTGATCCTTGAAAGATCGCCGAAGCTCTTATTTGTGAGTTTTGGCATTATGGAGCTCCAAGGTTGGCATTAACATGAGGTTTATGGGCTGCCCGAATTACAGTACAGTGCTTTTTTTCTGGGCTTTAGCTCAGAATCCAGGAAGCAGTGGTGAGAAATGCTGCCAGGTCTTAGGATGGTTTTGAGGATATGATGTTAAAGGGAAAATCTGTGATTGGTACATCTGTTTTTGAACCTTTTAATGAATGATTTGATACATAGCCATTCATTCTTTAAAAATAGAATTGATAAATGCCTCATGAGCTTAGTTCAACTGTCAACTTAAATAGAAGCTTTCTTAACTCCATTGTTTGTAAACAATGTAATTGTAAACAAACACTGTATAGCTTAAAAACGTGATTATGGCCTGGACTCTATCCATAGCACTTTGGACAGCTGACAATTCCTGGGATGCTGGCCCATGTTGGCTCCAGTGCTTCCCGCAGTTGTGTCGAGTTGGCTGGGTGTCCTTTGCGAGGTGGACCATTCTTGATACACAGTGTTGCAGCTCTTGACACACTCAAATCGGTGCGCCTGGCACCTACTACCATACCCCGTTCAAAGGCACTTAAATATTTGTTCTTGTCAGTTCACCCTCTGAATGGCACACGTACACAATCCATGTCTCAATTGTCTCAAGGCTTAAAAATCCTTATTTAACATGTCTCCTCCCTTCATCTACACTGAATGAAGTGGATTTAACACGTGACATCAATAAGAGATCATAGCTTTCACCTGGATTCACCTGGTCAGTCTGTCATTGAACAAGCAGGTGTTCCTAATGGTTTGTACACTCAGTGTATATTGAAAGCAGGTGCTTCCACACAGGTGTGGTTCCTGGGTTAATTAAGCAATCAACATCCCATCATGCTTAGGCTCATGTATAAAAATGTTGGGCAGGCCATTATTTTGGCTACAATGGCTATATCCCCATAGGATGACTATTCCCCCATCCAGAGGGCATGATTGGTCATTGAATGATTTGATGAGCTTGAAAACGATGTAAACCTTATGCCATATGGCTGTCTCGGTCACCAGATCTCAACCCAATTGAACACTTATGGGAGATTCTGGAGCGGCACCTGAGGCAGTGTTTTCCATCAACAAAATACCAAATGATGGAATTTCTCGTGGAAAGGATGGTGTCACATCCCTCCAGACACTTGTAGAATCTATGCCTAGGTGCATTGGAGCTGTTCTGGCTCGCCCTATTAAGACACTTTATGTTGGTGTTTCCTTTTTGGCAGTTACCTGTAGTTAGACAAACTACTACTACTATAAGTTATAGTAGTTTGTCTAACTACAGGTAACTGCCAAAAAGGAAACACCAACATAGCATGACATGGCTTGGTAGCTAGTTATGAGGCTGGGAGATTGGGAACCTATCTAGCTGGCTAGCTAAAGGCAACTTCATAAAATGGTAGGGGCTAATATTATCACCGGCAGCTAACATCAAATAAAACGCTGTGTGTGTGACTCTACACTCTCTCTCCTCCACTGGCCTATAGGCATGACGCCCCTGCACAGAGTACACACACACATGTACACATTTTTTCAGTCTCTTTATCCCACACATACACTCACACGGACTCCACTTCACTCTCCCTCATGCATTTCTTTTGATTCACCCCCATCGTGCTTAGACATCTACACACATACATGCACAGTCACACGCACACACACATCATTTCTGGGCTCTTGCTTCGCTGCTCTCCTGGCCTCTGGTATGCGTTACTCTTTTCTGCCTACAAAGGCAATTTGTTGGCCAACCAAGGAGCCTGTCGATTTTCACTGAGTGAAATTGAATCAGTGCATCTGACAAGGGAGTGTTGGCACATTCCCCCCTACACCCGAGGTTCGTATCTGATTCGCTTATTACCTTTTCCCCTTATTCCCTCAAAGATCCACCATAGATCACTTTCCTTCCACAGCCTACCTTATTCAATACAATGACCCCCAGAGAACACTGAACCTGGTTTCCATTCAGTCAACACCCTTCCCGAAATGTGAAAGTCACAGTGCTGTGATGTTGCTCTACTGCTGTACTGTATTTAAATAGTAAGGTGGGTAGGAATAAACTGTGACCTTTATTATACCTGTGTTCATTCTCCCTATCCCTTCCTGTCTTTCTGTCTCTCTCTCTCTCTGTCTCTCTCTCTCTCTGTCTCTTTCTCCATGTATCTCTTCATGTATCTCTCTTTTTTCCTCCCCCTGTCTCTCTCTCTCCTCAGCTCTGTTTAACCTCATCCCGGTGGGGCTGCGGGTGGTGGCCATCCAGGGGGTGAAGGCCGGCCTTTATGCAGCCATGAATGGAGAGGGCTTCCTCTACACCTCAGTAAGTCCTGCCTCTGCTACTCTAAAACTTGACTGACTCTGAGTGTGTTTTTTGTGTGTGTGTTTTTTGTGTGTGTGTTTGTTTTTGTGTGTTTGTTTTTGTGTGTTTGTGTGTGTGTGATTATCTTCTAGATGTATTAAAATTTGTTCTAGAAAAAGTCTTTAGTAACTGGTACTTTTGTTGTACTGGATAATACGGATTTAGTACTGTGTACCAAGTCAGTTTAGATTCACTGTAGGTCTGCATTTGAACAGGTCTGTATTTGTTCGTCCCAAATGTCACCCTATTCCCTACATACACTCTTAGAAAAAAGGGTTACAAAAGCGTTTTGAGGCTGTCCCCATAGGATAACCCTTTTTGGTTCCAGGTAGAACCCTCTCGAAAAGGGGTTCTTCAGATGGTTTTCCTATGGGGACAGCCAAATAACCCTTTTTGGTTCTATATATCACCCATAGGGCTCTGGTCAAAAGTAGTGCACTGCATAGGGAATAGGGAGCCATTTGGGATGCAACCTTTGTCTCTTCGGTTATTTATGGATAATAGCTATTTAGTGTCTGCCTCAGTCCTATTCTCTTTCCATCTCGAATTTCTATCCGTTCCCTCCTCTTCCTTTTCTTCTTCCTTCCTTTCCCTCCCTCCCTATTCTCATGTTCCCTATTTCTCCACCTACGTTACCTTTTCTTTCTCCAGTTTGGTGATATATAATCCTCTCTTCAGGTCCCATATTCATCAAGTGTCCCAGAATAGGAATGCTGATCTATGATCAGTTTTGCTTTTAGATCATAAGGAATCAGATTATTATGGACAGGGAGAACCTGATCCTAGATCAGCACTCCTACTCTGAGATGCTTGATAAATACTGGCCCATATTTTCCCAGTATGTTTTTGGGGTCATCCTCCGGGAACCATGAGAAATAGTACAGTACACACACACATAACAACCACTCTCCAAATGGAGATTTTATGAATGCTCTCTGACCATAATACACTCACTGCGTAATACACTCACTAAACAGGTGTTTCCTAAATGTTTGGAAAATACCATTACCCCCCTTATTTTGGAGCACTATAATGTATCTTGGGACCATGCTTATAGAGAGGGGAGGGGGGTACTTTATTTCTTGGGTATTTTAATGGCCAAGATCAACAGCAGATTTCAAAGGGGAAGGACAAATCCTTAAAGAATGGAATTGCAGAGGTTGGAGACATTTGTTTGTTTGACATCCCAACATAAAGCACAGTCTCGCTTTAGTCTTAGAAAAATGGGTTCCAAAAGGGTTCTTAGGCTGTCCCCTCTGTGTAAAGGGTTCTACCTGGAACTCAAAAGGGTTCTACCTGGAACTCAAAAGGGTTCTACATGGAACTCAAAAGGGTTCTACCTGGAACCAGAAAGTGTTCTTCAAAGGTGCTATGGGGACAGCCGAAGAACCCTTTTAGGATGTAGATAGCACCTTCTAAGAGTGTACAACAGGCCTCTTAGCGGTTATATCTCTGCGTGGCTCTTAAAGAAGGGAAGAGTGGGGCCACTGACTTTGTATGCCGCTGTGCTGTGGGTCCAACCCTAATAAGTTATTGATGCCTCCATCTATAAAAGTTTCAAATGCAATTGCAGAGAAGGGGGGTCGGGGGTGGGGGGGTGTTCTTTCAGTGTCAACAAGCAACCATTATTTTATGAACAAACCACTGTCATTGGTCTACTCCGCCATCAGTGTTTTCTCAGATCAAACATATTTTTTTGAGTTGTCCACGATGTGAATTTTATAAATACTCGACACATTATAGTCAAATCTTAAAATTAATCAATGTTAAAACTTACTTGACTGTCTTGCATATTTTTTGGGAGCAGTACTATCACAAAAAGAATCTATTAAAATGTCAGTCAAAACTTTCCACTGCCCCCCTCATCTCCCCACCTCACCAATAGGCCTACACCCATTAATGCACTAAGCCAAGGATCATCAACTAGATTCAGACGCGGATGGTCAGGGGGCCGGAATATAAATACAATGATGATCTGTGCCTTGACTTGTTATATTTCATCGCTGAAAATGTCTGTTCACATAAACTCTTTTTGCCAGGACCCTGTCGTTCAAAGATAATTCGTAAAAATCCAAAAAACTTCACAGATCTTCATTGTAAAAGGTTTAAACACTGTTTTCCATGCTTGTTCAATGAACCATAAACAATTAATGAACATGCACCTGTGGAACGGTCATTAAGACAATAACAGCTTACAGACGGTAGGCAGTTATGAAAACTTAGGACACTAAACGGCCTTTCTACTGACTCTGAAAAACACCAAATGAAAGATGCCCAGGGTCCCTGCTCATCTGGGTGAATGTGCCTTAGCCATGCTGCAAGGAGGCATGAGGACTGCAGATGTGGCCAGTGCAATACATTTCAATGTCCGTACTGTGAGACGCCTAAGACAGCGCTACAGGGAGACAGGACGGACTGCTGATCGTCCTCGCAGTGGCAAACCACGTGTAACAACGCCTGCACAGGATCGGTACATCCGAACATCACACCTGCGGGACAGGTACAGGATGGCAACAACAACTGCTCGAGTTACACCAGGAACGTACAATCCCTCCATCAGTGTCAGACTGTCCGCAACAGGCTGAGAGAGGCTGGACTGAGGGCTTGTAGGCCTGTTGTAAGGCAGGTCCTCACCAGACATAACCGGCAACAACGTCGCCTATGGGCACAAACCCACCATCGCTGGACCAGACAGGACTGGCAAAAAGGGCTCTTCACTGACGAGTCACGGTTTTGTCTCACCAGGGGTGATGGTCGGATTCGCGTTTATCGTCAAAGGAATGAGCGTTACACCGAGGCCTGTACTCTGGAGCGGGATCGATTTGGAGGTGTAGGGTCCGTCATGGTCTGGGGCGGTGTGTCACAGCATCATCGGACTGAGCTTGTTGTCATTGCAGGCAATCTCAACGCTGTGCGTTACAGGGAAGACATCCTCCTCCCTCATGTGGTACCCTTCCTGCAGGCTCATCCTGACATGACCCTACAGAATGACAATGCCACCAGCTGTACTGCCTGTTCTGTGTGTGATTTCCTGCAAGACAGGAATGTCAGTGTTCTGTCATGGCCAGCGAAGAGCCCGGATGTCAATCCCATTGAGCACATCTGGGACCTGTTGGATGGGAGTGTGAGGGTTAGGGCCATTCCCCCCAGAAATGTCTGTGAACTTGCAGATGCCTTGGTGGAAGAGTGGGGTAACATCTCACAGCAAGAACTGGCAAATCTGGTGCAGTCCATGAGGAGGAGATGCACTGCAGTACTTAATGCTTCTGGTGGCCACACCAGACTGTTACTTTTTTGACCCCCCCTTTGTTCAGGGACACATTATTCCATTTCTGTTAGTCACATGTCTGTGGAACTTGTTCAGTTTATGTGTCAGTTGTTGAATCTTGTTATGTTCATACAAATATTTACACATGTAGTTTGCTGAAAATAAACGCAGTTGACAGTGAGAGGACGTTTCTTTTTTTGCTGAGTTTACATAAGTTGACCAAAACAGTACAAACATCTTCTGAGCATGACTCCTAATCTTTGGAAAGATTTGTTCATCGAGAGATGTATAGTACCTCGTCAGTGACATTGTTTTGAATAGTTCTCCAATCACTGCATCAGACTGAAGATCGATAAGCTCAAGTTGCAGGTCAGTGTGAGCGTTATCCACATTGAAGGTGAAGGAGAGGAAACCAACAGCATGTCATTCCAACACTTTGAAAATCCTCAAAACGATGAGAAAACTCACCGTTCAAAGCACGCAGCAGCGATGTATACTTCTCCCTCTGGTCATCTGATAGGAAACGTCCTAGTAGTCTCAGAAGGTGAGTGAGATTGTTGGCTTCTACTTGGCGGGTCAGGAGTAGTCTTTTTCCCTTGTATAGCCTTGTCAAACCCTTCATCTGATGTGCAAAAAGGCCTTGTAGTTTGGAATTCAGTTCATTCATGAGGGCCATGATGTCCATGGTGAAGGCAAAATCAGCCAACCATTCTTTATCTTGCAAAAATTCAGCAATCTCCGACTTCAGGTCCCACACACCCTTCGAAGCACTTTCCCCAAACTCAGCCATATCACGATTGTGTGGTAGGGGAGATCTGTATGACCCGACTCTGTCTCTTCCAAAAGTGAGACAAACTACCTGTGGTTTAAAGATTTTGCTCTTATGAAGTTTACTACTTTAGTGACTATCCACAACATGGCTCATTTTCAGAACACATTTACAGAGCACCTCCTGAAGAAGAAGAATGCAATGCAGGAAAATAATTTTCTGATCTGGATTCAGCTCAGCTACTTGATCTTGTATCCTTTTCAAAAGGCCAATGTGTTTCCTGTCAAGTTTGGGCACACATCTGTGCTCACACTGGATAACTTTTCAAAACGCAGTCCCAGCTTTGCCTCACACTTATTAGCCTCCTCCAATAAATACTTCCCTGTGGTTGTGCGCTTCATTGACTGCACTGAAGCAAGCTCCTCTGTAATTTCAAAGTCTGGGGTTATGCCTCGTAAGAATATCAACAACTGTGCTGTGCAATGTGCATCACTGCTCTCATCCAGGGCCAAGGACAAGTAGGTGAAATCCTTTACCTTGTCTTTCAATTATTCTCTGCAATGTCCTCAACACGCCGTGTACCTGTTCGTCTTGACAGGGAAACATTTTGAAACAGCTCTTTCTTGTCGGGGCAAATTATTGCTGCAGGGTCAAACTTTCTTTAATGAATTCGCCTTCAGCAAATGGCTTGCTATGTTTAGCAATTTTGTGGGACAGTACATAGCTCTCACAAAACTGCATTCAGTTTTGTGAAAAGTCCTTGCTGCTTTTGCAACTGAGAACGCAACTCTTTCGATGCACTTGCCCTCTGCTCAGACGACATATTCCTATATTTCTCTGCATGCTTCGTCTGGAAGTGTCGGGACAAGTTGTAGTCTTTCAAGACAGCGATGCTCTCTTTGCACACTAAGCACACAGCTTTCCCTGATACCTCAATAAAGAAATATTTTGATATCCACTCTTGCTGGAACACGCTACATTCATTGTCTACTTTCCTTTTCTTTGAAATATATGAAACACTCATTTTTGAGCAATTTCTAGCGAGCTACTATTTGTAACTGTGACGTGTGTCAGACTCAGTCACTGTCTGTCCGCGTGCAGTTGTTATTTATACGTGCCTTCAAAATAAATGTCCCACAAGTGGTGGGAGTTAAATCATTACACAAAGGTGAGTATTCATTGGGCTTTTAAAACTGTACTAATGCAAATTCTTTGTGATATGTGCATGATTCCGCGGACCGTATTGAATCAGGTCGCGGGCCACATACGGCCTCTGGGCCAGCCCCCGGGCCGGCCTTTGCCCAGGCCTGGTCTAGCAGGTTGACGTTTATTGTCATGAATCTTGCCCTGGAGGCATAACTGACTGATTTTTGCTAGATGGGCCAGCTGCAATTCATGATTCCTTTTTTTTGCTTTTTGGCCATAGTTTAAGGTTAGGGTTACGCATTAGGGTTAAGGTTAGGTTTATATTTCATGACTTTATGGCTGTGCCAGCTAGTGACCACTCTGCAGAACCTCTAGGGCAAGATTCATGACAATCAATGTTTATCCTGCGTTTATCTATGGGGAACAGGGTTGACGTGTTATGCTCGACCTGCTCAGTTTTCCATCACAAAACACCAGAAAATGGCCAAAAAGAGTAGAACCAGCTCACCTGCTTTTACTCTGTGATTTTGACTATTAGATGTTCAATGTTTCTTTTGTAAAAAAATATTTTTAAAGGAATATTTAAACCAAATTGAAATAAGAGTTCAGTTCACGCTTTTGTCAAAGCAACAAAATAAACTAGGGCTTTACAATGATGGTGAGAACTCTGAGAAATGTTGGGGTTAAGTGGTTTAAAATCTTTCTCAGCCAGTCTTTATTCATAGTAAAAATGTAATTCTCCATGTGGACTATATGAAAGGGCACTAATATACCAGGATTTTAAAATGGAGTATTGGTGCACAATTTCTACTTAAAATATCAAACAGATGCAAAAGACACTCTTTTAGTGGAATGACCCAGGAACCAAAAGGAAAGAAGTGTGATCGCGGGGTGCGATCCTGTTGATTGCTGTCTTGCTTGTTACACTGAGGTGTTGTTGTCGGTGTATTCGTTTTTTTGACGTTTTGCTTAATCAAGATCTGTGGCTGATGAAAATAACCTTTGTAGCTACGTTTGCGTTATATAATGTCATAAGTGTGACAGTGTTATCAGGAGGATGAGACATTTGTTGCTGGAGTTGATGATGATGGTTGGTGATAAGAGTGTAATAAGGAGGCTCTGGCTGAGATTCCCTCCTCCGTTTCAGAAATCGATCGATTGCAACCATGACGGGTAAACAGTTGATATTACGGGTATCACAGTACAATAAATTAAGTGGCTGGGTCATTTATCTTCCTGCTTCAATAATAATGTTTAATGTTATCAACCATTTATTTTGCATCGTTCTTTAATTTCTGTAAAAAAAAAAGAATAATAGTATTTGGAGCTAGCACAGAATATTTGATTCTGGCTTCCGAGATGAATTCCATTGTATTCTATTGTTTCCAGAACAGGGACTGAGATATTATGACATAAAATACTCCCTCTTATTGGAGAGAATAGTGACCAATGACTCCAGCCAATTGATCTGATACTATTAGCCTGCATTGTATCTCTCATCCCACCTAATAGGGGGAGCCAAGGCCTGGCTCAGCCTTGGCTCCCCCTATTAGCCTAGCTGTCTCTAGAGTGGTCTCCCTGTTGATTTACTAAGCCTTAATCTGCTAACGTGGCTGTGGAGAGGGATGGGAGAAGGGGGAGCATTTCCCTGTCCCCCGTCCCCCAAATACAGTGAGATGTGTTGGGTGGAAAGCTGTCTTCAGCTTGCCCTGCGCTGCTTGGAACTGAGCCTTATTACTTAGTCAGTGTTCTTCTTTCGTATAAAGTGAGCTTGGTAACACAGCCTGCAAGTATAATGCTTCAACTCAAAATAACTGTTATTTACTCAGGAATTATAAGGGGGGGCATACATGATTAGCAGAAGTGAATGTTAACATCCAGTGGAAGCAGCCTAAGGCGAGCAATCAGGGTTATTAAACCTTAGAGGAAGAACTGCTTTCATTGTAGGAGATAGAGATATAAAGAAGGGAAATGTTTGGATTGGATATAATAAGTTATTTAGAAATAGACAATCAGTGGAGCCTCCTCAGAGGAGGAAGGGAAGGCCATCCTTAGTGAATTTCAGAAAAATGTCAATAGTGAAACAGTAAAAAAGTTATGCTTTTTAGATACAACTATACTAAATATATTCACGTCACCAAATAATTGATAAAAACACACTGTTTTGCAATGAAGGTCTACAGTAGCCTCAACAGCACTCTCTGGGGTAGCACCATGGTGTAGCCGGAGAACACCTAGTTTCCATCCTCCTCTGGGTACATTGACTTCAATACAAAACATAGGAGGCTCATTGTGCTCACCCCCTTCCATAGACTTACACAGTAAGTATGACAACTTCCGGAGGACATTCTCCAACCTATCAGAGCTCTTGCAGTATGAACTGACATGTCGACCTAATCAAAGGGTCAGAGAATGAATCTAGTACAAAAGCATAAGCTACAGCTAGCTAACACTGCAGTGCATAAAATGTGGTGAGAAGATGACTCAAAGAGAGAGAGAGAGACAATTGTTGAACAGATTTGAACAAATTAAATTGATCAAAAATTAATTAGAAGCAAGAGAGAGAGAGAGAGAGGAGAGAGCTAGCTATATACAGTGGGGAAAACAAGTATTTGATACACTGACGATTTTGCAGCTTTTTCTACTTACAAAGCATGTAGAGGTCTGTCATTTTTATCATAGGTACACTTCAACTGTGAGAGACGGAATCTAAAACAAAAATCCAGAAAATCACATTGTATGATTTTTAAGTAATTAATTTTGCATTTTATTGCATGACATAAGTATTTGATCACCTACCAACCAGTAAGAATTCCAGCTCTCACAGACCTGTTAGTTTTTCTTTAAGAAGCCCTCCTGTTCTCCACTCATTACCTGTATTAACTGCACCTGTTTGAACTCGTTACCTGTATAAGACACCTGTCCACACACTCAACTAAACAGACTCCAACCTCTCCACAATGGCCAAGACCAGAGAGCTGTGTAAGGACATCAGGGATAAAATTTAGACCTGCACAAGGCTGGGATGGGCTACAGGACAATAGGCAAGCAGCTTGGTGAGAAGGCAACAACTGTTGCACAATTATTAGAAAATGGAAGAAGTTCAAGATGATGGTCAATGACCCTCGGTCTGGGGCTCCATGCAAGATCTCACCTCGTGGGGCATCAATGATCTGAGGAAGGTGAGGGATCAGCCCAGAACTACACGGCAGGACCTGGTCAATAACCTGAAGAGAGCTGGGACACAGTCTCAAAGAAAACCATTAGTAACACACTACGCCGTCATGGATTAAAATCCTGCAGCGCACGCAAGGTCCCCCTGCTCAAGCCAGCGCATGTCCAGGCCCGTCTGAAGTTTGCCAATGACCATCTGGATGATGCAGAGGAGGAATGGGAGAAGGTCATGTGGTCTGATGAGACAAAATAGAGCTTTTTGGTCTAAACTCCACTCGCCGTGTTTGGAGGAAGAAGAAGGATGAGTACAACCCAAGAACACCATCCCAACCGTGAAGCATGGAGGTGGAAACATCATTCTTTGGGGATGCTTTTCTGACAGGGGACAGGATGACTGCACCGTATTGAGGGGAGATGGATGGGGCCATGTATCGCAGATCTTGGCCAACAACCTCCTTCCCTCAGTAAGAGCATTGACCCGAAACACACAGCCAGGGCAACTAAGGAGTGGCTCCGTAAGAAGCATCTCAAGGTCCTGGAGTGGCCTAGCCAGTCTCCAGACCTGAACCCAATAGAAAATCTTTGGAGGGAGTGAAGTCCGTATTGCCAGCGACAGCCCGAAACCTGAAGGATCTGAAAGAAGGTCTGTATGGAGGAGTGGGCCAAATCCCTGCTGCAGTGTGTGCAAACCTGGTCAAGAACACAGGAAAAAACGTATGATCTCTGTAATTGCAAACAAAGGTTTCTGTACCAAATATTAAGGTCTGCTTTTCTGATGTATCAAATACTTATGTCATGCAATAAAATGCAAATTAATTACTTAAAAATCATACAATGTGATTTTCTGGATTTTTGTTTTAGATTCCGTCTCGCACAGTTGAAGTGTACCTATGATAAAAATTACAGACCTCTACATGCTTTGTAAGTAGGAAAACCTGCATAATTGGCAGTGTATCAAATACTTGTTCTCCCCACTGTATATGCAGCTAGCTATTTTAGCCTACTCAAACACCCGGCTAAAACATAGAGGGATGCTATGTTAGCTAGCTGGCTATGGAACCCCAACATTGGAACTCTTCCAAGTCAAGGTAAGTTTTTGTTTTTATTGATTTATTTCCCTGTGGCCCGCCGGTGTAACTGCTAAACTGCTTGCTTGTTGACCAGGGGCGCAACTTTGGTTTTAGAAGTGGGGGGGACATAACCTGGCGGTGGGTCTGGGGGTCCTCCCTCAGAATTTTGAGGCATTTGAAGCTCATTTCCTGCATTTCTACTAGGGCTGTACACGACAAAAAAATAATTGGTGAAAATGTTCCTATGTTTATTTTTCCATGTTTCCATTTCCAATAAAATCAACTAGGCTATATTTACTGCACTGGTCTGATGCATTAAGCATGCTGTTTGATTAAATAATTAAGACACACAATTGACTCAAGAGGGAGCCAGAGTTCAAGATTGCCTAACCAGAAGAATTAAAACTGTTCCTGACCATCCTCCCTCTGCTGCTGGCCTTCGCAGATTCTGCTGTTAAGCTCATGAAGTTGCCGGTAATAGGCTACACCAGTGGTCGGCAACCTTTTCCATTTAGGGTGCCAATTTATCTAACCATTTCTACCAATCTGTGTGCCAGTTATGATTTTGATTTGTACATTTTTGTGGAACAGTTTAATTTAATTTATAATAGTCTTTGTATCTCAAAATCATTGTCTGGGGTTAATCTACATTCTATCTAAATGAAAATGATACAAATATAAAATTAACTTTTATTGCCATTGCCAACTATGTAAAAATAGCCTATATAAAGCCAACATAAAAACATTGCAGCCTGCAAATTAATATCCTATAAATCACATTGGCTACTCATGTCCTGTCTGCAACAAACTTGAAACATTGTATCAACTATTAACTGGGTTGCCGAAACTCGCACTAGCAAACTTGAAACATTGTATAAAATATTCTGGGCCCTCAGTTTCCTGAGCCAGTGAGCTCGGGACAGACACAGCTGTAGGCTATTTGTGCAAGGGATAAGAAGTAATCAGGTATGATTCTTCCAATGGATCAGAGCATTACATTTTTCCCTTTCATGCCGAGTGGTTATCGAAAGAGAGAGAGCTGGAAATATTGTTAAAACACTGTGAGGAACTATTGTCATTCTCAATTTATTCTAAAAACATACTTTGTTTACTTGCTGTTCAGAATGATGTTGAGAAGCTCCACAGCTCATTAGTGGTGGTGAGTTAAGACGATCAGAAATACTATCAGACATCCCTAACTGGGCACGTTTATAGGCCTACATTTGCACGCAGGCCAGGTAAACTAGTCCTACTTCTATATCCATATTCAGGTGCAGGTCCTTACTCAACGTTGACAGGAGCATTTCAAACGAAAGACAAACAATATATTGACAAAATTCATAAATTGAATGTAATAAACAAAAACGTGTTTCTCACAAGTGTAGCATAGGTTGTGAGTACTGCAAAACACATGTCCAATCCGACAATGAGAACGGTAAATAACTGTAATAATAATATATCGATGGCATTAACAGAAATTACCGTAAGTTAACGGTAAATGTGGGCTACTACTGGTGATATATGTAATTGGGAATTGATAGTCACACCAAACAATGCACACAATGAAGTTATGAAACAATGAATACCCACGAAAGGGCGGGAGAGAGCGCATTCTGGGAGAGAGACGTACGTGCCTTGTGCATCTGAGCCACAATCCCCATATTCTTGGACCGTGTCCCTGTGGCCTCCTCAATGGATTAGTCCTCTAAGACAGATGCAAATCAGAGGGGTATCTAGTGTGCCATGAAAAAAATATCTATCTATTTGCGACTGCTGCACACCAAAAAAATCCTGTTTTCAATACAGAACATTTTTTTTCATACAGTATTTCATATAAGGCACCCAGACCTTGTGAAAGTTGCACAGTATACCCTTAATCTTATAATAAATCAAATCAAATCTTGTGGTACATAACTTGACATTTCTGCCAACAATTGTGAAATTGTGGGAGGATAACCAACCTTCCAATTCATGGCAATGCATTTCTTAGCCGCTATAAATGCTTGGTTACACAGTTTCTTCAGATAAGTCTCCAGTATCAACATTTCCAAGCAAACAAAAACAGGGAGAAGGGAGAATCTGTAGACATGCTGAGATAAAAGAACATACTCTTTGAAAGAATTCAGCCAGCCTTCACAAGATCATAACATGCAAATATGTCCCCTTTTGTGTCCCTCGGCTTCTTCACCTGCGGGATTGTCTGAGACCAGCCACCCAGACAGCTGATGAAATTGAGTATTCAGTCTGTAATAAATCCCTTTTGTGGGGAAAAACAAATTCTGATTGGCTGGGCCTGGCTCCCCAGTGGGTGGGCCTGGCTCCTAAATGGGTAGGCTGCGCCCCTGCCCAGTCATGTGAAATCCATAGATTAGGGCCTAATGAATTTATTTCAATTGACGGATTTCCTTATATGAACAGTAACTCAGTAAAATTGTTCCATGTTGCGTTTATATTTTTGGTCAGTATAGTATGCTCTATGGATGGTCTTAAACTGCAGTAATTTATGTCTGAGAGTACATGAACATGACTGGGAATTCAAACATATATGTGTCCATTCATCATCATCAATAGTGTCTCCCAGGTCTTCCTCACAGTTTTGTTTGACATTTGTGTCATCAGGAAAAGCCTCTATCAACCTTGGATACAGTTTGGGAATCAACTTGAGGTTTGTCAGACTGCCTTCAAATCGTTTCATTCTTTTAAGCTTCTTGCTTGTCCAGTGTTTGCTGCACAGAGAGAATAAAGTGTTGTATCTGCAATAGTTCACCTCAGAGCCGTCACAGACTGGACTTCCCTGGCTGCCTGACCCTGCTGAGACCCCTGTCACCATCGGATCCTGCTCAGATGAGGCATGATAAAGAATGACCTTGGTGTACATTTATACATGATATTATCCAAGAATAGAATCAATGGTTCAATAATTGAAATTACCATTATTCCCAGATCCCAGACTGTAGTCTATCCGTCAATTCAAAATGGTACTTTGTATCCATTTACTGATTGTTATAGCTAATATACTGCAAAATTCACCTGAGCTCCGTAGACTGGTCTTCCTTTGCTGTCTGACCCCGCTGGGACATGATGAGCATAGTATTGTGTACTTACTGTGCACCATGACAGTGTAGCCTGTAGAGCTGTTTATACCATGTAAATGTGAAAAGTAGGGAATTTGCTAGGGAAACTGACAGATCAATAACGTTACATTGCTATACTGACTCTAATAAAAACTCAGTGTGCTGTCAAAAAAACATCAGAATATTGGTCTTCAATCATTTGGCCCCTGGTTTCATTGTTTAATTCAGGTCTCGTGTGATTGAGGCAAAAATAATAGCTAAAGTTAATGAGCTAGCTAGCTAACGTTAGCCAGCTTTTGGCTAGCTCTAATGGTACATTAACGGATGAAAACTATCCAAGTTAATGTTAATGGTTAATGTTGAAACGGGACAAAACGGCTAGAAAACATTTCCATACACATAACAGCTGTTAGATACAGCTACGTGACGGATAGCTAGAGACTAGAGCTGAACTGGCTGTGGTAGCTACTAGCTAGGTAGTTCATTCTCTTCAGACAGAACTTCAGTCGAGAGGGGATGTTACTCTAGCTAACGTTACATGTCAGTTACACTACTAGCTACTAGCTCAGCACTGGGAATAATTTTTTCTTTTTCTTCTGTTAAGCCAAACAGAAGTTACCTTGCCAGCTACATCAGTCAATTAAAGTATAGCTAGTTTTGTCTCTGCTTGCTTTTACATCTCAGAGACAGCAGCTGCAGACAGCAGCACCATGCCTTTCAGAAGCTTTGCCTTCACACAGCCTGTCCGCACGCTCTGTGGTGTGCGTGCAGTCCTAAATCCAGCCGTCTGAAACTTCTAAACAGCCTACCCGATCGCTCTGAGGCGTCTGCATGGTCCGATGCCGCTTTTAGTATTACAGTGCAATGATAAAACTGGGGGGACAAAAATGCTATTTAGAATGGGGGGGGGGGGGGGTCATGCCCCCCTGTCCCAAGTGAAAGTTGCGCCCTTGATGTTGACTATGATGTTAGCTAATATGGTGACAACGATGTAGGCTGTGTGTAGAGATTAGCGGTTATGGTATGGCATGGAAAGTTTTTTTTGCCTGGTCACAGACAGATGTTGTATTGTGTACTGAAACGGTGAGAGGAGGAGAGTGCGTAGATGCGAGAACAAATTATACAATGAACAAAAGATCATGCTGTTTGAATGTGTTTGCTATAAAAGTGAACTGTGTTTGCGGTGATCAGGGATGTATTCATTCTGCCAATTCTGTTGAAAAACTTTTCTTAAACGGAAGCAAACGTAACGAAACAGGGATAAACATACCTGAATTTGTCCAATAGAAACTCTTGTTTGCAACTGTTGGACTAATGATTACACCATAGATCAGCTTGATGCAGGCAAGAGTGTGTCAGGTGGTATTGAATGTGTCACTGTCTGTCACCTTGATTACTCAATATTTTCTCTCGCCCTTTGCATCTAGGTTGTAAACTTTAATTCGTAGGGTAAATTGTAACAACCTCCAATATGCTGTAATAGAAATAAGGTCATGCTCCTAAAAAAAATCAGCCTCCCTCATCTTAAACGTCACCAACCGCCACTGTAGACAATGTACGTTTTTATTCGTTAATGTGATCTTATATCTGAATAGAGTGATCTGGATTGGGTGGTCAGATGGTGATATAAAAAGCCATGGCCCTTGACTAAATGTCACTGTCTATTTCATTGCATGTAGTCTTCTACTATATTCTCTATGTTTTCTTTTCCATCCCTCAATTTCACACTGCTCTCCCTCCCTCTCTTCTCCCACTGTCCTCCACGCTGTCTTCTTCACAAAAAACATCCCTTGGAGCTCAAGGAAACATTACCATCTGCTGAAATAATGGAGGGGTGATGGTAGAGATAATGTTGTCAAATTGAATTTCAGAAAACATTAAACAGGGCGATCTCTGTCTTTTCGTCCATGTCTACAGCATGTGTCAGGTGTGTGTGTGTGTGTGTGTGTGTGTACATACTACTTGAGGTGTATTGTGCTCTGATTAATCACATTCTCCACCTTGTGCACCTGTGCACAGCTCGAGGGTACTATGACAGAATGGCACAGTCGTCCAATTCCAAGGCCTGGAAAAAAGGAGAAATCTAGACCAAATGTTACTCTCTGTAGTAAGACGTACACTCTTAGAAAAAAAACGTTCCAAAATGGTTCTTTGGCTGTCCCAATAGGATAACCCTTTTTGGGTCCAGGTTGAACTATTTTGGGTTCCATGTAGAACCTTTTCTGAAAAGGGTCCTACATGGAACCCAAAAGGGTTCTACCTGGAACCAAAGAGGGTTTCTTCAAATGGGGACAGCCGAAGTACCCTTTTAGGTACCAGATAGCACCTTTTTTTCTAAGACTGTAGATAGGATCTTCTAGAGGTCGACTTGGATTGTTCTGCTAAAATTCCACCATTGTTTTGGATTTTATACATAACCAACCTGTAATACCCAGTGGATGGGGATGTGGGGAGGATGTGCTCATTGTGATGTCTGGATGTAATGTAATGTAATGTAGTCATAGGAAACACCCATAGCCCATCCTCCTAATTTCTTACATCAACAGCCTCCACTGGTAACACCCCTTCAGGCGAAAACCTGACATACAGTGCATTAGGAAAGTTTTCAGACCCCTTTTTCTTATTTTAAAATTAATCAAATAATTTCTTCCCCTCATTAATCTACACACAATACCCCATAATGACAAAGCAATTTTTTTTTGTTTTTAAAAAAAACATTTTGCAAGTGTATTACAAATAAAAAACGGAAATATCACATTTACATAAGTATTCAGACCCTTTACTCAGTACTTTGTTGAAGCACCTTTGGGAGCGATTACAGCCTCGAGTCTTCTTGGATATTACGCTACAAGCTTGGCACACCTGTATTTGGGGAGTTTCTCTCATTCTTCTCTGCAGATCTTCTCAAGCTCTGTCAGGTTGGATGGGGAGCGTCGCTGCACAGCTATTTTCACGTCTCTCCAGAAATGTTAGATCGGGTTCTAGTCCGGGTTCTGGCTGCGCCAAGGACATTCAGAGACTTGTCCCCGAAGCCACTCCTGCGTTGTCTTGGCTGTGTGCTTAGTGTTGTTGTCCCGTTGGAAGGTAAACCTTCGCCCCAGTCTGAAGTAATGAGCGTTCTGGAGCAGGTTTTCATCAACGATCTCTCTGTACTTTGCTCCGTTCATCTTTCCCTCGATCCTGACTAGTCTCCCGCTGAAAAACATCCCCACAGCATGATGCTGCCACCACCATGCTTCACCGTAGGGATGGTACCAGGTTTCCTCCAGACGTGACGCTTGGCATTCAGGCCAAATAGTTCAATCTTGATTTCATCAGACCCGAGAATCTTGTATCTCATAGTCTGAGAGTCCTTTAGGTGCCTTTTTGCAAACACCAAGCGGGTGGTCATTTGCCTTTTTACTGAGGAGTGGCTTCCGTCTGGCCACTCTATCATAAAGGCCTGATTGGTGGAATGCTGCAGAGATGGTTGTCATTCTGGAAGGTTCTCGCATTTCCACAGAGGAACTCTGGAGCTCTGTCAGAGTGACCATCAAGTTCTTAGTCACCTCCCTGACCAAGGCCCTTCTCCCCTGATTGCTCAGTTTGGCCGGGCGGCTAGCTCTATCCAGGAAGAGTCTTGGTGGTACCGAACTTCTTCCATTTAAGAATTATGGAGGCCACTGTGTTCTTGGGGACCTTCAATGCTACAGACATTTTTTGGTACCCTTCCCCAGATCTCTGCCTCAACACAATCCTGTTTCGTAGCTCTGCGGACAATTCCTTTGACCTCATGGCTTGGTTTTTCCTCTGACATGCACTGTCAACTGTGGGAACTTATATAGACAGGTGTGTGCCTTTCCAAATCATGTCTAATCAATTGAATTTACCACAGGTGGACTCCAATCAAGTTGTAGAAACATCTCAAGGATGATCAATGGAAAGAGGATGTACCTGAGCTCAATTTCGAGTCTCATAGCAAAGGGTCTGAATACTTATGTAAATAAGGTATTTTTGTTTTTATTTTTAATACATTTGCAAAAATGTATAAAAACCTGTTTTCACTTTGCCATTATGGGGTACTGTGTGTAGATTGATGAGGAAACATGTTTATTTAAGCAATTTTAGAATAAGGATGTAACGAAACAAAATGTGGAAAAGAACAAGGGGTCTGAATACTTTCCGAATGCACTGCAACGTAAAATCAATGTCCATTTTTGGTTAATATTTATTTTAGTTGTCAACAAACGTGATTTCTACTTGAAATAAACAAAACTTTGAAATCTTGTCACTGATTGGTTAAAATTAGTGTTCGTTGACAACTTTTTGCCTTCTCAACTAAGAATTCCATTGATGTTTGACAAATTTTAAACCGGTGGGCTAGATCTTTGAACACTGTCCTCTCTTTGTTCCTCAGGACTTGTTCACAGTAGAGGCAAAATTCAAGGAGTCTGTGTTTGAGAACTACTATGTCATCTACTCATCGACGCTGTTCCGGCAGCACGAGTCTGGCAGGGCCTGGTACCTGGGCCTCAACAAGGACGGCATTGTCATGAAGGGCAACCGGGTGAAGAAGACCAAGCCCTGCTCACACTTTGTGCCCAGACCCATCGAAGGTGAGACCCGAAACACTGTCTGGCTGCCAGCCAGCCACACTCAGGGCTGGATTCAAATGCAACACCTGCCATAAATCAAGTCAAGGTTTATTTAAAGTGCATTTAATAGGAGTCATAACACTTTTACAAGCCATAGCTATGTTAATGAAGCATCTTTGTATCTGTTTATAAATGACCCAGCAGGCCAAAATTGTCATGGGACATTATAACGACATATTCTGTTTGGGGTAATGTCAGATTGCCAGATTTCAAGAATTCTGTTTGTTTGAGAAGACCTCAATGTGCCTTTGATAGATTTGAGTCCTCAGACACAGGTACCCAGATAATCCATTCAAGTTTGAGAAGCTAAATGACTTCCTCGGTACTGGGAGGCAGGTTTAGGGTCAATTTTATTTGAAGTCATGCAGTTCAGGAAGTGATCTGAATTTTGAAATGTTTTAAATAAATAGGTTCTTATTTTCAGTTTATTGAGAAATTATTGAAAATGAAATTGGAATTTCAGTTTA
This sequence comes from Salvelinus sp. IW2-2015, assembly GCF_002910315.2. Lineage (NCBI taxonomy): Eukaryota > Metazoa > Chordata > Actinopteri > Salmoniformes > Salmonidae > Salvelinus > Salvelinus sp. IW2-2015. The sequence continues at coordinate 1,370,329 of NC_036862.1, read as the reverse complement.
TTTTTTGAGTTGACTGACCTCAATTCAAATTGACCTCAACCCTGCTGGAGGGCAAATGTAGGTTCTAATGTTTTGTGTGTTTGAACTAAACTAACTCTAAACTAATGCTGAATCTCTCAATTCATCTCCTCTGTTTTTTGTCACTCTCCCTTACCTCCTCTATCTCCCCTACTCTCTCTCTTTCTCTCTCTCTTATTGTCTTGTCTCTCTCCCCTCCCTTCTCTCCCCTCCTGCTCTCTCCTATATCTCTTTACTGTATAAATATTCCATATCTCTCTCACTCCTCTTCACTCTCTACCTCCATCTCTCTCTTTTTTCTCACTTGTCCCCCTCCCCCGCCCTTTCTTCAGTTTGCATGTACAAAGAGCCATCGCTGCATGACATCGAGGAGAAGGGACGCTCACGTAAAAACTCAGGGACTGAGGCTCCCGCTCTCCTGAACGGAGGAGAAAAAGGGGTGGGGCAGAACTCCACAGTGCAGGATGGTGGCTCATAGCCTGCACATCGCCCCACGTATTTCTTACACCTTGTTCAACGACAACAACAACGACGATAAACAACAACAACAAACAACAACAACAAAAATAGAAGAAAAAAAATACAATTACGAAATTCTTGCCTGTGAAATATTTTAGAAAAAAATGGGAGAAAATATTTTTCAATCAGGACATTGAATTGACATTTTATGCAAAAGCCTGATATGAGTGTGGCACCAGGGAGTTCGTCCTCCTCATCATGACAATGTCAATGTTTCAAAGTCAAGCTCTAAAATAAGCTTTAAACCATGGTAGTTCACACACGTTGATTTTATGAATGTAACAGCACTTTCACTTACTACTTTGTGTTGTTAGAATCATGAATAAGCATTGTATTGTAATTGATTTAGGGCGTTATTCAAACAGATCAGCTTTAGTCGACATCCGCATAGCAGTTGTTTTGGCGGTGCCGGAGGTGGAACTGCGTTAGAGCTGTCAAATCGACAAGAGGCTCCTGGCATTATACCTAAAACAGACATTGCCGTTTAAGAGCACTGGAATGTGAGATGTAATTTACACCTCGATTTGGCTGATCCTCAAAATGTTGTTTTAAATTTGAGCGTCATTATTTCTATATAGCCTACGCTTTCTCGTTCTGAACTTGGGTGTGGCTTCGTGACAATGATCAAGAGCAGCTGCTCACCGATCTGACAGCTCCAACGCAGTTACACCTCCGACACAGCTAAAACATGAGCTATGCGGGTGTCGGCTATAGCCAGTTAACGCTTGATCTGATTGAATCTAGGCCTAAGACTCTTTCCCCTCTCCCTCCTATCATTACTATAGTTTTCCTTTTGGGTTGGGGAAGGGGGGTCATGGATGGGGGTTTGGCACGGGGAGGTTCGAGGGTCTCTTCTGCAGACACTGCCGTCAGAGGGGAATAGGCGTGTATCACGAATCCTGCTCTCTGATTTGCTATGATGCTCTCATGGGGAAGGGGACGGGCAAAGGGTATCACTGGGGTGGGGGGGTCACTGTACTTCACAGTACCAGCCATCTGTTGGGCTTGATGGAGTTAGCTGCCTTTCCAACATTAGGCTGGTCACATGGTACAGTTTAGTATTATTGTTAGCCACTTGAGCTGATAGTGCAGCCACTGTTCTCCTGCACTCACAGAGCAGTCACATGCCGTGGTCAAGATGTCTGGGGTGCGGTCACGCTGGGCCAGAATTTTCAGTGAGACGGATATGTAGAGTTCTGATATTGTACAGTAGTGAAGGGGTACACAGATGTTTTTTATGCCAAGAAACATTGTATGTACAGTATGAAATTCTGAAAAGGAAGTATTGTTATTGGTGTGCTCCTTTAAAAACATAGTTTGCTACACTAAAAAGCATTTGATCAAAAGACTCAGACAATGATTTGAATGTGAGAGATGTGATGGACACACTTGAAGGATCCTGAATGAGGGGACAGCTAGGGCTAACGAGAGTGGTCAAAGGTCAAACCCTGATGTCATATGTCATGATACTTACTGCTGTCATCAACCTGAGTTCCACACCCAGGTATACCTTCAGACATCATCCAGGAAGTCCTTCATATTTCAGTGGGACCTCCACTTATAATAGCAATCTAGATTTTTGTGAGTTCTGCTAAAAGCACAGACTGCTTTCTCGACCATCCAAATCATACAATGTGTCATTGTATAAACCTCAGCATTCCTGTGTGATAAGTTGCACTACTGGGAATCTGTTATACACTGCCCTGATTCATTGTAGACTGGATCCACTGCTGGGAATATCTATACACACTGCCCTATATCCTATTGTCTTATTATCTCTTTACTTATCACAGTTAAACTCATCATGACTCGGTCAACCAACACTGGAGGAGAGTTTTTAGATATGTTTAAATTAGCCTGTCAATGAGTCATGAGGTCTATGAGGTCGTCTCTGATTGGCTGCTGTGCTGAAGGAGGCCCGGCCTGAAAGCGGGTTCCCCCTGAATTTTCTTTGTGTAAATTGGTGATTTTGCATTTAATTGGTGTACTACTACTTATCCAATCACTCCTCTGAGAAGTCTTCCATTGGGGAAAATGACACCACCACTAGGACTAGTTGTGTTGGAGGGTTGGGTCATTGATATGAGGTCAGGTCCATGGCATACAGGCAATGAATGGTATGGGGCGAAAAGAGCCCTGCCTAAATGTGTACCGGTGTGTTTGGATATCTCATCAAGGAGCTAGGCCCTTTGTCGATCTCAACCTGACCATGTAGGCTAAAACTGAAGGGTGCGATTAATGCCATATTTACGGTAAATGGTCTTTCTATGTGTTTGCTAATGTTTGCACCTTTATTGAAACACCTTCATATGCATAATATAATAGAAAAACATTGCAAATAAACAGCAGGATGAAAAATATAACTGAACAATAAAAATAATGATACCAAACCCCAGTCTCTTTGGCGTTTTATTGCTCCTGTAGTTTAAACAGGAGTCTTTGACTATTGAATACCTTTGATCTGACACACCCACTGAATTTGATAAGTATACACTATGGAAGTTTAATTGCTAAATGTTTACGTAAAATGTCTTGAATGTTGATTCATGAATATAATGTAATATTAATCCATTTCCTATCATGAAACTACTCTACTACAAGTCATTAGTTTTAGGCAAACAAGGTAATTGGGTAATTTGCTGGACAATATTGTAGTGAAGTAATATTTGATATGTTTGCATATAATACAGTGCCTTCGGAAAGTATTCAGACCCCCTTGACTTTTTCCACATTTTGTTACGTTACAGCCTTATTCTAAAATGTGTTAAATAAATACAAATCCAATCTACACACAATACCCTATAATGACAAAGCGAAAACAGGTTTTTATACATTTTTGCAAATGTATAAAAAAATAAATGAATATCTAATGTACATAAATAATCAGCCCATTTGCTATGAGACTCGAAATTGAGCACCGGTGCATCCTGTTTCCATTGATCATCCTTGAGATGTTTCTACAATTTGATTTGAGTCTACCTGTGGTAAATTCAACTGATTGGACATGATTTGGAAAGGCACACACCTGTCTACATAAGGTCCCACAGATGACAGTGCATGTCAGAGGAAAAACCAAGCCATGAGGTCGAAGGAATTGTCCGCAGAGCTACGAAACAGGATTGTGTCGAGGCACAAATCTGTGGAAAGGTACCAAAAAATGTCTGCAGCATTGAAGGTCCCCAAGAACACAGTGGCCTCCGTCATTCTTAAATGGAAAAACCACCAAGACTCTTCCTAGAACTGGCCGCCCGGCCAAACTGAGCAATCGGAGGAGAAGGACCTTGGTCAGGAAGGTGACCAAGAACCTGATGGTCACTCTGACAGAGCTCTAGAGTTCCTCTGTGGAGATGGGAGAACCTTCCAGAAGGACAACCATATCTGCAGTACTCCACCAATCGGGCCATAGCTGTAGAGAGGCCAGACGGAAGCCACTCCTCAGTAAAAGGCACATGACTGCACGCTTGGAGTTTGCCAAAAGGCACCTAAAGACTCTCATACCATGAGAAACAAGATTCTCTGGTCTGATGAAATCAAGATTGAAATCTTTGGCCTGAATGCCAAGCGTCACGTCTGGAGGAAACCTGGCACCATCCCTACGGTGAAGCACGGTGGTGGCAGCATCATGTTGTGGGGATGTTTTTCAGTGGCAGGGACTGGGAGACTAGTCAGGATCGAGGAAAAGATTAACGGAGCAAAGTACAGAGAGATCCATGTTGAAAACCTGCTCCAAAGTGCTCAGGACCTCAGACTGGAGCGAAGGTCCACCTTCCAACAGGACAACGACCCTAAGCACATAGCCAAGACAATGCAGGAGTAACTTCAGGAAACGTCTCTGAATGTCCTAGAGTGGCCCAGCCAGAGCCTGGATTTGAACCCAATCTAACATCTCTGAAGAGACCTGAAAACAGTTCTGCAGCAACGGTCCCCATGGGGATCGATCATAGTTTGAAAGGATCTGCAGAGAAGAATGGGAGAAACTCCCCAAATACAGGTGTGCCAAGCTTGTAGCGTCATACCCAAGAAGACTTGATGCTATAATCGCTGCCAAAGATGCTTCGACAAAGAACTGAGTAAAAAGGGTCAGAATACTTATGTACATTTTAAAATAAGGCTGTAACGTAACAAAATGTGCAAAAATTAAGGGGTCTGAAAGACTTTCTGAATTTACTGTATACTCCTCACATGCAACTTGTAAGAAGACTAAGCAATTAGCCCATTAAATTAATTATCTGACTCCATAAAGATAATACAGCAATATGCCAGAGGCGTCAACCATGTGCAATCAAGTATTATGTGTTTAGCTGACTAAGATCAATGAATGGTCATAAGGATTGTCTATATCAAAGGCACAAAGCTTAAGGTACAAGGCATTAAAAAACATTATTCTAAGCATGATCAGAGAGGGAGAGAGAGAGAGAGTGTAGATATCTCACCAGTGCAGGTCAGGAACAAGAAAGAGAAAATGAATATGACTCTTTATAACATCTGAGTTGATTGGATTCCAAATTTGAGATGTTTACCAATAGTATTACTGTAAAGTTAACCTCCAATCAGATATCAGAACTACAGACCTGTAAAGACTTTTGCTACCCAAAAGTGTGACGAGGGTGTTGTCAAGACAACACAAAGGATAACCTTGCATACAGTTGATTAGAGTCACTTCAGGGGCTCCAATTGGAGGCACTACAATATTAGGGGACTCCCTTTGGCTCAAGAACACACCAAGAGGCAAAAATTCTGTGTAGCTTCTTTAATATTACACTACAAAGTTTGTAAAATGTCCCAGGCCTATTGTTTCGTAGAGCCGCAGGATGACTGATTTAAAGAATATATATATATATACAGTATATATACAGTATATGCCTCTCTTAAAGGCCAATTGAATGATCTGTCTACCAATGAAATGGAATAATCCTGTTTACAGGGGCAATCAGCACTTGCTACATCCATTTTTGGACTTGATATGTACCCATTGATTCTTGGAGAATATAACATATAAATGCCTCATGAGCTTAGTTCAACTGTTTTTTTGCATGGGCTACGTCTCAATCCACTGCATCCGCCTATGTCGGCCTTCCGAATCTGCAGTGGAAAGTGGAAGAACTACAGGGCTTGTTTGTTAGACCATAAGACATCCCGAAAATCTGTCTTCTCACAAAAATGTCGGTAGTGTTAATATGACCACTCTATGGAAAGATGAGATTCGACACCCACAAGTGTCACGGGACTCATATGAAGGTAACCCATACAATTGAATGGAAGTGTGGAGGTACAGTGCCTTCAGAAAGTATTCATATCCCCCTTGACTTATTCCACATTTTGTTGTTACAGTCTATATTCAAAATGGATTAAATTGTTTTTTTTTCTTTCTCACCCACACAATACACCATAATGACAAAGTATAAACATGTTTTGCAAATGTATTGAGCTCTGTCAAATTGGTTGCTGATCATTGCTAGACAACCATTTTTAGATCTTGCCATAGATTTTCAAGTAGATTTAAGTCAAAACTGCAACTCGGCCACTCAGGAACATTCACTGTCTTCTTGGTAATCCACTCCGGTGTAGAATTGGCCTAGTGTTTTAGGTCAACGTCCTGCTCAAATGTGAATTAATCTCCCAGTGTCTGGTGGAAAGCAGACTGAACCAGGTTTTTCTAGAGGATTTTTAAACAGGATGCATATTTGTATTCTGTACAGGTTTCCTTCTTTTCACTCAGTGAATTGGGTTAGTATTGTGGAGTAACGACAACGCTGTAGTTTTCTCCTATCACAGCCATTAAACTCTTAATAGTTTTAAAGTCACCATTGGCCTCATAGTGAAATCCTTTCCGGCAACTGAGTTAGGAAGGACGCCTGTATCTTTGTAATGACTGAGTTTATTGATGCACCATCTAAAGTGTAATTAATAGGTCAATAGGTCACCATGCTCAAAGGGATATTAAATGTCTGTTTTTTTTATCTACCAATAAGTGCCCTTCTTTGTGAGGCATTGGAAAACGTCCCTGGTTTTTGAGGTTGAATCTGTGTTTGAAATTCACTGCTCGAATTGAGGGACTTTACGAATAATTGTATGTGTGGTGTACAAAGACGAGGTAGTCATTCAAAAATAATTTAAACACTATTATTGCACACAGAGTAAGTCCATGCAACTTATTATGTGACTTGTTAGGCAAATTTCCTCGGTCAACAGTCCCTCAGAACAGCCTCAATTCGTCAGGGCATGGACTCTACAAGGTGTCGAAAGCATTCCACAGGGATGCTGGCCCATGTTGACTCCAATGCTTCCCACAGTTGTGCCAAGTTGGTTGGATGTCCTTTGGGGGGTGGACAATTCTTGACACACACAGGAAACTGTTGAGCGTGAAAAACCCAACATCATTACAGTTCTTGACACACTCAAACCGGTGCGCTTGGGACCTACTACCACACCCTGTTCAAAGGCACTTAATATTTTGTCCATTCAGCCTCTGAATGGCACACATACACAATCCATGTCTCAATTGTCTCAAGTCTTAAAAATCCTTATTTAACCTGTATTCTCCCATTCATCTACACTGATTGAAGTGGATTTAAGTGACATCAGTAAGGGATCATAACTTTCACCTGGATTCACCTGGTCAGTCTATGTCATGGAAAGAGCAGGTGTTCCTAATGTTTTATACACTCAGTGTATATTGACCACTCAACATTTTGTTTTAATAGTCTTCAGATAAAATCTTTTCAGATAAAAACATTATTCACTACCTAGTGTTCATTTAGGTAACACAATAACAACACAACCTGCTCTTTAACATCATTTTCATTGCATATAATCCATCCATCATATCATACAAGGTACACACTGAGATAGGACTGTTGTGCAAATCTCATAATCTATGATAGATTGCCGATCTTGTCATGTGCACCTGCTCACTTTCCTAGAGTCACGCACACACACACACAGGCACACACACAAACACACGTATGCATGCATACACACGGGCACTCACTCACAAACATCTATTCTACACTGTAGATACTCGCTCATACTCTCTCCCTTCTGCTATATTAACACAACATGTTTCACATTCTCCCAGACCTCCTTAAAGCGCAGAGCACAACCACTCTGATACAGTACAGGCTGGAAGTAGGTATAAATACACTCTTCTTCAAAGATTCACTTTAGGGCCCTGTGTCTTCAATATCTTGCTGTCTTAATAGCAGGAGATGGTTATGAAAGATGTATGAAGGCCAATACAAATACAGCTCTTCTTCATGCCGTGTGACAGATAAAACAAGACTCCATGTCAAAATGACAAGGGTTTACGGTTGACAAGGCTCTCTCCACCAAAAAGTTTTTCGGGAAAAAAGAACACTCTCCGACTCTATTATAACTCTGAGCAGTTATTTATAAGACAATTATAAACAGATGGACACTAACTAAGAAACGCTAAGTTTCACAGTGCTGTTAAAAGTGATAACACTAATTTCTTCACACACTCCATGTGTTGCTAATGTCACAGCAAACAGTGAATGTTCCTAAAACGTTAGGTAACGTTCCAACGGAGTCCCAATTGACTCATTGTCAAGCCCTCCTCTTGTTACTATTCAGCTCAAAGTTGTTCGAAGAGTGCAATTCCCCCTTGTAACCAATGGAGAAAACCTCGCACAATGATCCCAAACTGTGTTTTTAATACACAATGAAAGTAAACATAGACTACCTCTTGCTAATCAGGAGACTTTCGGGTATGTTGTTGTAGACTGTCATTACAACCTGCTAAAAATAAGTTTGTACTGTGGACACTGGATGGCTAATGCACTGTCGGCATACAGTCAAGGCAACCACTTTCGGAGCTAACTCCGTTCACTCTCAAATCGTATCCTGAGGCCGACAGCAGATGAGAGTTATATTCATAATATAGCTAAGTTAGCTAGCTAACATACATTTGGAGAAAACAAGTTATATTAACTGGCTACCTAGATAGCGTTAGCAGCGTTTTCAATGTTGGTCAATGAGAGCTAGATCACCAGTGAGTAAACAAAGTACCAAAAATATAATTTTGGAGAAAAGAAATACATTTGATACTACTAATACTTTTCACACTACAACCAAATGTGCATGAATCCCAAATCATTTCAATGGTCATAGACTTGAATAGGAAACATTCTGGGTTTCAACCGTTAAAGCTAGAAACGCCATTCGAACTTAACGTGCAGACCGGTCTGAAATAGGTTGCTGGTATACAGCTTTTTGATACCATTTATACTTTTTGAACTATAACTGTTTCAAATGTTCATACACGCTCCAAAGACTTGAAAGAGAAGTATGGATTTGCCACTGCTGTTGAACCGTTAAAGCTACCAACACCAGACTAGCACTGGTACTGTTGCTTGGGAAACATGTTTTGATAGTACTTATACTATTCACACTACAACCATATTTGCATAAATCCTATTGCATTTCAGGGGCCAAAAACTTAGGTGAATTTTTTTTGGTTGCTACTAGTCTTCAACCATTTAGGCTAGAAATGCCATTCAAACTATTACCATTTTAAATTTGTATCAAATCAAATCAAATGTATTCATGTAGCCCTTCTTACATCAGCTGATATATCAAAGTGCTGTACAGAAACCCAGCCTAAAACCCCAAACAGCAAGCAATAAAGGTGTAGAACCACGGTGGCTAGGAAAAACTCCCTAGAAAGGCCAAAACCTAGGAAGAAACCTAGAGAGGAACCAGGCTATGAGGGGTGGCCAGTCCTCTTCTGGCTGTACATGGTGGAGATTATAACAGAACATGGCCAAGATGCTCAAATGTTCATAAATGACCAACATGGTCAAATAATAATAATCACAGTAGTTGTCGAGGGTGCATCAGGTCGCACCACAGGAGTAAATGTCAGTTGCCTTTTCATAGCTGATCATTGAGAGTATCTCTTCCGCTCCTGCTGTCTCTAGAGAGTTGAAAACAGCAGGTCTGGGACAGGTAGCACATCTGGTGAACAGGTCAGGGTTCAATAAGCCGCAGGCAGAACAGTTGAAACTGGAGCAGCAGCACGGCCAGGTGGACTGGGGACAGCAAGGAGTAGTCAGGTAGTCCTGAGGCATGGTCCTAGGGCTCAGGTCCTCCGAGAGAGAGAAAGAAAGAAAGAGAAAGAGAGAATTAGAGAGAGCATACTTAAATTCACACAGGACACCAGATAAGACAGGAGAAATACTCTAGATATAACAGACTAACCCTAGACCCTCGACACATAAACTACTGCAGCATAAATATTGGAGGCAGTGACAGGAGGGGTCAGGAGACACTGTGGCCCCATCCGATGATACCCCCGGACAGGGCCAAACAGGCAGTATATAACCCCACCCACTTTGCCAAAGCACAGCCCCCACACCACTAGAGGGATGTCTTCAACCACCAACTTACCATCCTGAGAAAAGGTCAAGTATAGCCCACAAAGATCTCCGCCACGGCACAACCCAAGGGTGGGCGCCAACCCAGACAGGAAGACCACGTCAGTGACTCAACCCACTCAAGTGACGCACCCCTCCTAGGGACAGCATGGAAGAGCACCAGTAAGCCAGTGACTCAGCCCCTGTAATAGGGTTAGAGGCAGAGAATCCCAGTGGAGAGAGGGGAACTGGCCAGGCAAAGACAGCAAGGGCGGTTCGTTGCTCCAGTGCCTTTCCGTTCACCTTCACACTCCTGGGCCAGACTACACTCAATAATAGAACCTACTGAAGAGATTAGTCTTCAATAAAGACTTAAAGGTTGAGACCGAGTCTATGTCTCTCACATGGATAGGCAGACCATTCCATAAAAATGGAGCTCTATAGGAGAAAGCCCTGCCTCCAGCTGTTTGCTTAGAAATTCTAGGGACAATCAGGAGGCCTGCGTCTTGTGACCGTAGCGTACGTGTAGGTATGTACGGCAGGACCAAATCGGAAAGATAGGTAGGAGCAAGCCCATGTAATGCTTTGTAGGTTAGCAGTAAAACCTTGAAATCAGCCCTTGCCTTAACAGGAAGCCAGTGTAGAGAGGCTAGCACTGGAGTAATATGATCAAATTTTCTGGTTCTAGTCAGGATTCTAGCAGCCGTATTTAGCACCAACTGAAGTTTATTTAGTGCTTTATCCGGGTAGCCGGAAAGTAGAGCATTGCAGTAGTCTAACCTAGAAGTGACAAAAGCATGGATTCATTTTTCTGCATCATTTTTGGACAGAACATTTCTGATTTTTGCAATGTTACGTAGATGGAAAAAAGCTGTCATTGAAACAGTCTTGATATGTTCGTCAAAAGAGAGATCAGGGTCCAGAGTAACGCCGAGGTCCTTCACAGTTTTATTTGAGACAACTGTACAACCATCAAGATGAATTGTTAGATTCAACAGAAGATCTCTTTCTTTCTTGGGACCTAGAACAAGCATCTCTGTTTTGTCCGAGTTTAATAGTAGAAAGTTTGCAGCCATCCACTTCCTTATGTCTGAAACACAGGCTTCCAGTAAGGGCAATTTTGGGGCTTCACCATGTTTCATCAAACAGCTGTGTGTCATCCGCGTAGCAGTGAAAGTTAACATTATGTTTTCGAATGACATCCCCAAGAGGTAAAATATATAGTGAAAACAATAGTGGTCCTAAAACGGACTCTTGAGGAACACCGACAGTTACAGGTGATTTGTCAGAGGACAAACCATCCACAGAGACAAACTGCTTCAATGGGCTCCATATGCTTCAATGGGAAGTGTTTGAATTCCCATGCTCTTGAATCGTTAAAGCTGCAAAAACACCAAACCAACGTTGACATGTTCAGACTGACTCAACTAAAGCCAAGTGTACACTACATGATTTGGGACCCGATTAAGTTGTCCCAGGTACGTTTTTGAGATCGGAGACAAAATCCCCATGTCGTTGACTACTCAGGGTGCGGCCATCACCGACGGTTGTTCAATGTGAGCGGGTCAGGGACGCAATCTGAGGGCCCGTCTTTGAGCTGTCCCAAAATATATTTTGATTTTGATTTTATCGGCACAAAATCTGCAATGCTCTTGTAGTGTCATTTTGAGAACGGTGATTAGCAATAGCCAGTGGTGGAAAAAGTACTCAAATGTCATACTTGAGTAAAAGTACAGATACCTTAATATTTAATGACTCAGGTAAAAGTGAAAGTCATCCATTAAAATATTACTTGAGTAAAAGTCTTAACGTATTTGGTTTTAAATATACTTAAGTATAAAAAGTAAATGGAATTGCAAAAATAAACTTAGGAATCAAAAGTAAAAGTATTCATTAATTTCAAATTCCTTATATTATGCAAACCAGACCACCTTTTCTTGTGTTTTTAAAACACTCCAACACTCAGACATTAATTTACAAACGAAGCATTTGTGTTTAGTGAGTCCGCCAGATCAGAGGCAGTAGGGATGTTTTCTTGATAAGTGGGAGAATTGGACCATTTTCCTGTCAAAATCTAATGAGTACTTTTGAGTGTCAGGGAAAATATATGGAGTAAAAAGTACATTGTTATCTTTAGGAATGTAGTGAAGTAAAAGTAAAAGTTGTAAAAAATATAAATAGTAAAGTAAAGTACAGATACCCCCAAAAACTAATTTAGTGGTACTTTAAAGTATTTTTACTTAAGTACTTTACACCACTGGCAATAGCCAATGAGAATCCTCACGACCAAGTGAATAATAATCTGGTAGTGGGTGATCCCTCGCCTTTGCCGCATCGTTTAGTGCGAGAGGCTTGTTTAATGATGGCGTTTAATGTAAGAGGCTCAGCGATGTAAGGATTTTCAAAGTTGTGTAGTGTACACCCGGCATTAGATTGCTAAACAAAATATTGTTGATACTAGTTAGTGCGGACCAGAGCTATACCAGAGCTAGTGCGGACAAGTGCTAGCTAGCTAGTAGCTACGCCCAGGACTGGAACTCTGGTCTGGCTCTGGCCCACACCAACTAGATCTGGTCCAGGGTAGCTAGCTAGCTCTGGTCCTCACTAGCTCTGGTCCACACTAGCTCTGGTCCAGAGCATAGTTAGTTGCTAGCTAGCTCTGGTCTGCACTATCATCAGTCTTGCTCTGGTCTGCACTAACTAGCTCTGGTCCAGGGCGTAGAAAGTAGCTAGCTAGTTCTGGTCTGCAATAGCTGCACTAGCCGTGGTGCCTGTCTTCCCAATGGCCTACTTGGTGTGTAACCTGCTGAATGCTCATAATTTACAGATACAGTTGAAGTCGGAAGTTTACATACACCTTAGCCAAATACATTTAAACTCAGTTTTTCACAATTCCTGACATTTAATCCTAGTAACAATTCCCTGTCTTAGGTCAGTTAGGATCACCACTTCATTTTAAGAATGTTAAATTTTAAGAATGTTAAAATAATAGTAGAGAGAATTATTTATTCCAGCTTTTATTTCTTTCATCACATTCCCAGTGGGTCAGAAGTGTACATACACTCAATTAGTATTTGGTAGCATTGCCTTTAAATTGTTTAACTTGGGTCAAACGTTTCGAGTAGCCTTCCGCAAGCTTCCCACAATAAGTTGGGTGAATTTTGGCCCATTACTCCTGACAGAGCTGGTGTAACTGAGTCAGGTTTGTAGGCCTCCTTGCTCACACATTCTTTTTCAGTTCTGCCCACACATTTTCTATGGGATTGAGGTCAGGGCTTTGTGATGGCCACTCCAATACYTTGACTTTGTTGTCCTTAAGCCATTTTGCCACAACTTTGGAAGGATGCTTGGGGTCATTGTCCATTTGGAAGATCCATTTGTGACCAAGCTTTACTTCCTGACTGATGTCTTGAGATGTTGCTTCAATATATCCACATAATTTATTTTGCGCTCATGATGCTATCTATTTTGTGAAGTGCCCCAGTCCCTCCTGCAGCAAAGCACCCCCACAACATGATGCTGCCACCCCTTTGCTTTACGGTTGGGATGGTGTTCTTCGGCTTGCAAGCCTCCCCCTTTTTCCTCCAAACATAACAACGGTCATTATGGCCAAACAGTTCTATTTTTGTTTCATCAGACAAGAGGATATTTCTCCAAAAAGTACAATCTTTGTCCCCATGTGCAGTTGCAAACCGTAGTCTGGCTTTTTTATGGCGGTTTTGAAGCAGTGGCTTCTTCCTTCCTGAGCAGCCTTTCAGGTTATGTCGATATTGGACTCGTTTTACTGTGGATATAGATACTTTTGTACCTGTTTCCTCCAGCATCTTCGCAAGGTCCTTTGCTGTTGTTCTGGGATTGATTTGCACTTTTCACACCAAAGTACGTTCATCTCTAGGAGACAGAATGCGTCTCCTTTCTAACCGGTATGATGGCTGCGTGGTCCCATGGTGTTTTTACTTGCATACTATTGTTTGTACAGATGAACGTGGTACCTTCAGGTGTTTGGAAATTGCTCCCAAGGATGAAACAGACTTGTGGAGGTCTACAACTTTTTTTATGAGGTCATGGCTGATTCTTTTTGATTTTCCCATGATGTCAAGCAAAGAGGCACTGAGTATGAAGGTAGGTGTCACGTTCCTGACCTGTTTTCCATTGTTTTTGTATGTGTTTAGTATGGTCAGGGCGTGAGCTGGGTGGGTAGTCTATGTTATGTGTTTCTATGTTGGGTTCAATGTGTTGCCTGATATGGTTCTCAATTAGGGGCAGGTGTTTGACGTTTCCTCTGATTGAGAACCATATTAAGGTAGGCTGTTCTCACAGTTTGTTTTGTGGGTGATTGTCTTCCGTGTCAGTGTTTGTACCACACGGGACTGTATCGTTTGTTCTAGTCTGTACCTGTTCGTGCGTTCTTCGTGTTTATGTAAGTTCATATGTTCAGGTCGGTCTACGTCGTTTTTTGTTTTGTAATTTCTCAAGTGTGTTACGTGTTCGTCTTGTCTAAATAAATTCATCATGTCTTCACAACACGCTGCGTTTTGGTCCGATCCCTACACCTCCTCTTCAGAAGAAGAGGAGGAAAACAGCCGTTACAGTAGGCCTTGAAATACATCCACAGGTACACCTCCAATTGACTCAAATGATGTCAATTAGCCTGTCAGAAGCTTCTAAAGCCTTAACATAATTTTCTGGAATCTTCCAAACTGTTTAAAGGCACAATCAACTTAGTGTATGTAAACTTCTGACCCACTGGAATTGTGATACAGTGAAATAATCTGTCTGTAAACAATTGTTGGAGAAATGACTTGTGTCATGCACAAAGTAGATGTCCTAACCGACTTGCCAAAACTATAGTTTGTTAACAAGAAATTTGTTGAGTGAATTGAAAAACGAGTTTTAATGACTCCAACCTGTGTATGTAAACTTACGACTTCAACTGTAATTATTGACACATCAAACCAGGATTATTAAGGGGCAAGGCAATTTGTGACTTGTTTTGGGAATCAGTGGCTGTATTGGAGGGGGAGTGGTTTCACATATTTTCTGAGTGTGTATAGAACTAGCTACTCAGGCTCCATCTCAATGTTTTTCATTCTATCACGAGTGATAACTATCATTTTTTGTCTTTATCTGTTGTGGTCTAGTACTGTCTTTTTGCTAGCTAGGGCCATCTACTTGAAGTGCTGCCTGTCTTCCCAGTGGCCTACTTGGTGTGTGAACTGCTGACTGCTCATAATTTGCAGATTGTTGTTGACACATCAACCAGGATTAAGGGGCAGGGCAATTTGTGACTTGTTTTGGTCATCAGTGGCTGAATTGGAGTGGAGTGGTTTAACCTCTCCTAGGCAATCAGCAATTACTACAGGGAGGTATGCTTTCCACCTCTGCTAGGCAATTAGCAATTTGTTTTAGTATTTCAGCCTCCCCTGGTTTCTCAGCGACAGCTGTAAGCGGCGGTCATGTCAGTGGCGGTTGTGACGCAAAAACTAAGACCATCGCCGAAACAAAGACGGTTCTTTGAGGAAGGAAAGAGAGGACGGCTCCACACTCTCACTTGAATATCTTGCCGAGTTATTTTCTACTTTTTGTAGCTTTGGCAACTATGTGTGTGTTTTCCATACCTGTTCGCTTTTCAGACGCTCCCCACCCCTTGGCTGCAACCCTTCTAATTTTGTGTACCCTGCGCGCACAACCCATGTGGAATTCCGGGTCTCTGGCAGCGTTTGGAACTGCCGATCTGCGGTCAAGAACGTCGAGTTCATCTGAGCCTATGCTATGCTTCAGTCCCTTCACTTTTTGGACCTGACGGCGACATGGATCACCCCAGAGAACACTGATACTCCAACTGCTCTTTTTTTTTTTTTTTTACATCTGACTACATTTTCTTTCATAGTCCAAGAGCATCTGGTCATCGCGGTGGTGGCACAGGTCTACTAATTTCTCCTAAATGGAGATTTGATCATTTCTCCCCCTCTCAACTGTCCATCTCCTCATTTGAATTCCATGCTGCCACTGTCACTTGTCCACTCAAGCTTAACATTATTTTCATCTTTCGCTAACCTGGTGCCCTTAGAGTTCCTCAATGAGCTTGACATCTTGATAAGCATATTTCCTGACGATGGCTCACCCCTCTTCGTACTTGGCGACTTCAACCTCCCGACGTCTGCTTTCAATTAATTTATTTCCAACTCTCTTTCCCCTCCTTGCCTCTTTTGACCTCACCCATTCCCAATCGCCCCCCAACTCACAAGGCAGGCAATATGCTTGACCTGATCTTTACTAGAGGCTGCTCGCCTACTAATCTCACTGCAACCCCTCTCCGGGTCTCTGATTACTACTTTGTTTCCTTTTCTGTCTCCCTTTCCTCCAACCCTGACCACTCAGCCCCTACCCAGATGGTCATGCGTCATCGCAGTCTTCACTCTCTCTCTCCCACTTCTCTACTATCCTATCATCTCTCCCTTCTTTTAAATCCTTCTCCCTCCTGTCTCCTGATTCTGCCTTTTCGACCCTACTCTCCTCCCTTTCCACATCCTATGACTCGCATTGTCCCCTTTCCTCCCGGCCGGCTCGGCCCTCCCCTTCTGCTCCATGGCTGAGTGACTCATTGCGAGCTTACAGAACAGGTTAAGGTCAGCTGAGTGAAAATGGAGGACCTATCATCCTTTCCCTCCCTTGTCTTTACCTTCTCTTCCTCTGTATCCGCTGCTTCCAGATACTTTCTACCACTCTAAATTCTATTCTATTTTCCACCTTCTCTTCCCTCCTTAATCCTCCACCCACTCCCTCTCTGCGGACGACATTGTCAACGACTTTGAAAAGAAAGTTGACAAAATCCGCTACTCATTCACTCAGCCTATTGAGTCCACTGGTCTCTCATATGGGGAGGGTAAGTTGGAGCTTTTAATGTTTTTTCAAGTTCTAATGTAAAAAAAACTATACCAAAACAATTTTCTACCTTATGCCTTGACCTGTTTCTCCCCTCACTCTCCAGATGAAATTCTGCGACTAGTGAGGTCTGGCCACCCGATAACCTGCCCACTCGACCCCATCCCCTCTTCCCTTCTCCAGACCATCTCTGGAGACCTTCTCCCATTCCTCACTTCCCTCATCAACTCATCCCTGACCCCTGGCGGAGTCCCTTCTGGCCCGAGTCGCTCCCCTTCTCAAGAAACCAACACTCAAATCCTCTGATGTCAAACTGTAGACCTGTATCCCTTTCTTCTTTTTCAAAAACACTTGAGCGTGCTGTCTCTGATCAACTTTCTTGTTATCTCTCTCAGAACGATCTTCTTGACCCTAACCAGTCAGAATTCAAGACAGGTCACTCAACCGAGACTGCTCTTCTCTGTGTCACAGAGGCTCCCTGCAAAGCTCACTCTCTCCTCATCCTCCTAGATCTATCCAATGCCTTTGACAACATGAATCATGAGATCCTCCTCTCCTCCCTCTCAGGGCTGGGCATCTCAGACTTTGCACACTCTTGGATTGCATCTGTGAAGGACATTTTATCTTGTGAAGAGACAGCCTTGAAAATGTTAATCTTGTCTTTTGTGTCATAAATAATCCTTGCGTCCTCCCTGTGCTTGGTAAAGATATGAGGGGTGGCGTCATGACCCCCTCCTTAGGACCATCTAGCAGAACGCCCAGAAGATGTAAGTCATTTCAGTACTTAATGTATCTAAGTTTGACTGTGACCTCTCCAGCTTGCAGTTAATAAAGAATGATTCATTTAAGATTGACTTTAGGTGTCCCTGGTGGTAATTTGGCATCTACGAACAGGATGATTGATTCTGCCTGCGGAGCTTTCCAGTAAGGTTCTGCAAGGAAAACCGGTGGCGCATTTTATGAAGCGTGAGGAAGATTCCTGTCTGACCAAAAGACAACGAGGACCCGCCCTGAACCAGACCCTTACTGTGAGCTGCCCCGGAGGAGACACATCGTCCACAAACAATTGAGCGACACAGCGACTGAATTTTGTAAATTAATTTGTATACACTGTTTTAAAATCATTAAACCAACAAAGCTGAACAATAAGGTACCCATAGTTGTATGAGAAGGCTATTCACTTGTCTTATGGTGAGAAGACTAGAGCTAGGGTGAGTAACGGTACAATGGAAAGCCTGGAAAGGCATTTACAGTGGGGAGAACAAGTATTTGATACACTGCCAATTTTGCAGGTTTTCCTACTTACAAAGCATGTAGAGGTATTTAATTTTTTATCATATGTACACTTCAACTGTGAGAGACGGAATCTAAAACAAAAATCCAGAAAATCACATTGTATGATTTTTAAGTAATTAATGTAATGTCTGGAGAGTGATGGTGTGGAGTCAGACGCAGAGAGCAGAAGGTTGACGGGAAAAAACGCTTTAATGTCCTTTAGCACAGTAACTAGTTACCAACATGGGTGAAGCCCAAAACACAGGCGCAACTAACCCAAAACCATAGTTTTAAAACCACACAAACGCCACTAACGTCAAAATAACAACAAGCCCGCACAAACACCAGCGGGCTAAACGAACTTAAATAACACCCATCCCAAAACCCCAACAAGGAACAGGTGAAAACAATTAGACAAAAACAAACGAAAAGGAAAAAGGGATCGGTGGCAGCTTGTAGACCGGCGACGACGACCGCCGAGCGCCACCCGAACAGGAAGGGGAGCCACCTTTGGTGGTATTCGTGACAATTCATTTGCATTTTATTGCATGACATAAGTATTTGATCACCTACCAACCAGTAAGACTTCCGGCTTTCACAGACCTGTTAGTTTTTCTTTAAGAAGCCCTCCTGTTCTCCACTCATTACCTGTATTAACTGCACCTGTTTGAACTCGTTACCTGAATAAAATACACCTGTCCACACACTCAATCAAACAGACTCCAACCTCTCCACAATGGCCAAGACCAGAGGGCTGTGTAAGGACATCAGGCATACAATTGTAGACCTGCACAAGGCTGGGATGGGCTACAGGACAATAGGCAAGCAGCTTGGTGAGAAGAACAACTGTTGGCGCAATTATTAGAAAATGGAAGAAGTTCAAGATGACGGTCAATCACCCTCGGTCTGGGGCTCCATGCAAGATCTCACCTCGTGGGCATCAATGATCATGAGGAAGGTGAGGATCAGCCCAGAACTACACGGCAGGACCTGGTCAATGACCTGAAGAGAGCTGGGACCACAGTCTCAAAGAAAACATTAGTAACACACTACGCCGTCATGGATTAAAATCCTGCAGCGCACGCAAGGTCCCCCTGCTCAAGCCAGCACATGTCCAGGCCCGTATGAAGTTTGCCAATGACCATCTGGATGATCCAGAGGAGGAATGGGAGAAGGTCATGTGGTCTGATGAGACGAAAATAGAGCTTTTTGGTCTAAACTCCACTCGCCGTGTTTGGAGGAAGAAGAAGGATGAGTACAACCCCAAGAGTACCATCCCAATTGTGAAGCATGGAGGTTGAAACATCATTCTTTGGGGATGCTTTTCTGCAAAGGGGACAGGACGACTGCACTGTATTGAGGGGAGGATGGATGGGGCCATGTATCGCGAGATCTTGGCCAACAACCTCCTTCCCTCAGTAAGAGCATTGAAGATGGGTCGTGGCTGGGTCTTCCAGCATGACAATGACCCGAAAGACACAGCCAGGGCAACTAAGGAGTGGCTCCGTAAGAAGCATCTCAAGGTCCTGGAGTGGCCTARCCAGTCTCCAGACCTGAACCCAATAGAAAATCTTTGGAGGGAGCTGAAAGTCCGTATTGCCCAGCGACAGCCCCGAAACCTGAAGGTCTGTTTGGAGGAGTGGGCCAAAATCTCTGCTGCAGTGTGTGCAAACCTGGTCAAGAACTACAGGAAACGTATGATCTCTGTAATTGCAAACAAAGGTTTCTGTACCAGATATTAAGTTCTGCTTTTCTGATGTATCAAAAACTTATGTCATGCAATAAAATGCAAATGAATTACTTAAAAATCATACAATGTGATTTTCTGGATTTTTTTAGATTCTGTCTCTCACAGTTGAAGTGTACCTATGATAAAAATGACAGACCTCTACATGCTTTGTAAGTAGGAAAACCTGCAAAATCGGCAGTGTATCAAATACTTGTTCTCCCCACTGTATATAAGAAGTGTCTACGTGGCCTGCAGCCACTACAAATGGCATGAGGTGTTATTTAGCACAAGGTGTTATTTATGTGTAGCAAGAAGCGGCAACAGAACCGCTGAAGATACATGGTGCATAGGAAGTAACGACAAGAGAATCGTTGAAGATGTACAGAGAGTAATAAGGGATATTACTGAGTGTTTGGGAATAGCACTAAGTGACTGTGATTGTGAGTGTGGAAAGGTGTTAAGCTGACTGAAATTTGGATATTAAGCTGATTGCATTTTGGATAACAAGAGGATTGAAATTTGAATAATAAGAGGATTGGAATTTGGATAATAAGAGGACAGAAATTTAGATATAGATATTATTACTATTAAGCACTAAGTGAATGAGAGCTGTCAGGGGACTAGCTCCGGTGTGAAAGAGATGTTTTCACGAGTTTTTACGATCTATAACGTTATCTAGGGGTTCTGTCCAACACCACCCATCAATCTACAGGTAGTGAGCACTGACAGAAGAAGCCATTGAAAAGTTTGAGAGGGTAACAGATGAGATGGGGAAGGGCTGTTCATTGATGCCACCAGACACTGAAATTTCCTCAAGAACTTGATATGTGTAACTCTCGAGCTAGCTGCGCTGTGATTGTTGCTGGTGGTGTGGATGTAAATACCTAAGTTGATTTATAATGTTATATAGGAAATCTGTGTATGGAGAGAGTACTATTGCAGAATATGCTTTTAAATAGAACAATAGTGTAAATATTCAAACCTTCATATGAATAGAACACTAGTGTAAAAGAGGAATTTGTGAAGAAGAGTTTAAAACTTGAAGATCTCTACAGTCCGGCCACCCTCGGGACGGTTGAGCTAATGTGCTTTAATGTGATTACAATGAAGTTGTAAGTAACAAGAACATTTCCCAGGACATAGACATATCTTATATGTGCAGAAAGCTTAAATTCTTGTTAATCTAACTGTACTGTCCAATTTACAGTAGGTATTACAGTGAAAACATACTATAATATTGTTTGAGGAGAGTGCACAGTTATATGTACTTGAAAATTTATATATTGACCAATTAGGCACATTTGGGCAGACATGATACAACATTTTGAACAGAATGGTTCATTGGATCAGTCTAACACTTTGCACATACACTGCTGTCGTCTAGTGGACAAAATCAAAATTGCGCGTAGTCCTAAGTCAGATAATGGCCTTTCTCTTGCATTTCAAAGATCTAATGTGTTATATTCTCCTACATCAATGTCACATTTCCACAAACTTCAAAGTGTTTCCTTTCAAATGGTATCAAGAATATGCATATCCTTGCTTCAGGTCCTGAGCTACAGGCAGTTAGATTTGGGTATGTCATTTTAGGCGAACATTGAAAAAAAAGGGTACGATCCTTACTACTAGCACACAGCTCAGACACCCACAAGACATGCCTCAAGAGGTCTCTTCACAATCCCCAAGTCAAGAACAGACTATGGGAGGCACCGAGTATGACATAGAACCATGACTACATGGAACTCTTTTCCATATCAGGTAACTGATGCAAGCAGCAGAATCAGATTTAAAAAGAACGGATTGCTTCAATAAAGCTTTATACTACAATTGACCATAGTCACTACTAATACCACCTCCACTGAAGTAACTTCCACTACTACTACTACTACCACAACCACAGTCACCACTTCTACCACCACCACTACTACTAGCCCACTATAACCCAGTATAAAAACTCCACACCTACAAACCACCCTATTGGTCACTATAACTAACCCATAGCCTATGAAAACCATATTACTACTACTACTACCATTATTATTGCCGTAATTACCACTACTGCTTCAACTTCTTTAATTACCATGAAAAAACAAGGAGCAAGCACACCAAATGTTCTCCCGAAAATGTCATTTTCTGGTTGTTGATGAAAACTCTGGGTCTTGACAATGGGTCAATCTGGTTTACGGTTAACGTTAGCATGACAAAATCCCATGAATGCTTTTAAAATGACCCAGGGAATGTTATTTGATACACATAAACATCTTGTATATCAGACTATGTGATTCACAATAGGCAATGGTAGGAGTTTTTCTTGATAATATAAGACCTGACCCAAAGCTTATAATTAGGGTCCAGAGTTTTTCCTGCTTGGATCAATGACAAAAAACTCCTGGCCCCAATTATGTGTATGTGCTGTAACTTACAACTTACTAAGCCAAATTATTTTCAAGGGGTCTGTCAAGTCTAGCGGTACAAACGGCAGAACGAAAGAGTCAGCTACAGCCACGGAAAGGAAAATAAACAAAATATTTAAATATAATTTCCCTGGAGGATAAGACACATGAAATTAACAATCCCAGTGTCAATAAGCGTGACAAAAGTAGAGATAAATTTGTATAAATGCCTGGAGTAGGAGGGTTGATTTGCCAGCTTGCATTATGTGATGACATCCAAAAAGCCTTTGTACTGTGAAATAGAGAACCTCCCTTAGAGACAAACCTTGTCCCAACAACCTGCATCTTTTTAGTTCGACAAACCTACTTTTACACTTTCTGCAAATCTGACACATGGAAATAATGTTCTATGTGCATTATCGCCTTCAAATGAACCTATTAAAATAAAGTCAAAGTTAGAGCCACTTTCCTTTTATGGCCAAATAAATGTTTATTATGTCATAATAAACCATTTTCTAACTACACTTTGATAATGATATCCTATACTTGCCCCTATTACAACACGGAAAGCTTGTTCCAACCTATCCACTTTCTGGCAGATAACGTATGGAACTGGGCGTGCCATGTGGAACTTGGGTGTGGCATCGTCGTTGAGAACTATTTCCCCTTTGATTTCCCTTTCAGTGTTCCAATGCCTGGTTTGAACACAGATGCAGCACCATCCAAAACTCCTTCCAATTTCCTCTCAGTAGACTGCAGGGAAGGGGGTGCGGCATGCAACCTTTATAGATCTCCAGCCCAACTGCAACTTCCTCAGCCAGTCATGACACCAGAGCGCTGGGCCACCGGACTTGGCCACGTACAGATCCAACTCGCACTGTTGGTCACAGACATCACTCCGAGAGAACTATCTTGTCACCTGTGTACGTTCTCAGTTGAACAGTTGACGGCTTCAACTTTGCATTCTTGAAATGCCTCCTGAACTCACTTTGTGACATCACTGATACAGCAGAGCCTGTGTCTAACTCCATTTTCACTGTCCATTCACTTGTGGTGTTGGCCAGATAGCTTGTTTCAAGTCACTTTTCACATTACAGATCTATAGGCTAGCTAATACATTGTCACTCTCTTTGTCTGATATCTCATCAACAGCATGCATATCACTGCTCTTCTTACTCTTGAAATGTGTCTTTCTCTGTCTTTAGAACTTTTGGGCTGCCGAGTGGCGCAGCTGCCTAGGGCAATGCATCTCTGTGCTAGAGGCATCACTACAGACACCCTGGTTCGAATCCAGGCTGTATCACAACTGGCTGTGATTGGGAGTCCCATAGGGCGGTGCACAATTGGCCCACTGTCGTCCGGGTTTGGCCGGGGTAGGCTGTCACTGTAAAAAATGATTTGTTCTTAACTGACTTGCCTAGTAAAATAAAATAAAAAATAATACTAATTTAGTTGTCTCAGGACGACAAACTCTTTGAAGGTGGCCTGCTTTGTTGCAGTTCCGGCCTGTTTCACTCTGGAGTCCGCATTAGGATGCATTATGGCAGCCTTTACCACAACGGTAACACACTTAACCTTTTCCAGTTGTCTTCTGTTATTAATTTACCGCTGACATGTTGTTCACAGGTATTTTCACGTGGATGAAATAAGGCAGCCCCCTGCACCTTTCTGATTCAGAAGGGTTGGGTTAAATGCGGAAGACACATTTCAGTTCAAATGGTTAGCGGATGTTAATGCGAGTGTAGCGAAATGCTTGTGCTTCTAGTTCCGACCGTGCAGTAATATCTAACAAGTAATCTAACAATTTCACAACAACTACCTTATACACACAAGTGTAAAGGAATTAATAGGAATGTGTACATATAAATATATGGATGAGCGATGGCACGAACGGCATAGGCAAGATGCAGTAGATGGTATAGAGTACAGTATATACATATGAGATGAGTAATGTAGGGTATGTAAACATTATATGTTTCTAGTGATACATTTATTACATCCAATTTGTAATTATTAAAGTGGCTAGAGATTTGAGTCAGTATGTTGCCAGCAGCCACTCAATGTCAGTGATGGCTGTTTAAGAGTCTCATGGCCTTGAGATAGAAGCTGTTTTTCAGTCTCTCGGTCCCAGCTTTGATGCACCTGTACTGACCTCGCCTTCTGGATGATAGCGGGGTGAACAGGTGGCGGGGTGAACGGGGGTGAACAGCGGGGTCAGTACAGGTGCATCAGCGGGGTGAACAGGTGGCTCGGGTGGTTGTTGTCCTTGATGATCTTTTTGGCCTTCCTGTGACATCGGGTGGTGTCCTTTTCACCTCCATGTCTCACTCACTCAATAGCATTTCCGACTGCTCCACCTGTTCTTTGTGCACCTACAGAAATAATTGCCTATAAAAATGTTTCTAACTAATGGGATACAGATACCTTGCCAAATGACGACAGTTTTATCAAAAATTCTAAATGGACTGGTTGACTGAAGTAGCGAAATACGTTTTCCAATAATGAGCTGCAGTTTTGGAATAATTGCATAATTTTCTGCTTACTTTGCGGTTCTCACTAGTTACCAAGGCACAAAGTGAAAATTGGCTATAAAATGTGGGGGGGCACACGGGGGGTGTGGCTGAGTCAGGTTGGAGACCTGAGCCAACTCCCCGTGCTTACCGTGGCGAGCGTCATACTGGTCAGGCACTGTGTTATGTGGTGGAGCGCACTGTGTCTCCAGTACGCGTTCTTAGCCCGGTGCACTACATTCCAGCTCCCCGCATCTGCCGGGCTAGGGTGAGCATCCAGCCAGGAAGGGTTGTGCCAGCCCTGCTCTCCAGACGTCCAGTGCGCCTCCTCGGCCCAGGATATCCTGTGCCGGCTCTGTGCACTGTGTCTCCGGTGCGTCTGCACAGCCCAGTGTGTCCTGTGCCCCGCATGTGCCGGGCCAAAGTAACCATCCAGCCAGGACGGGTTGTGCAGTTTCCTAGCTCCAGACCTCCAGTGCGCCTCTACGGCCCAGTGTATCCTGTGACCTGTCCCCAGAAGGACAGGGCCTCCTGTATGTCTCTCCAGCCTGGTGAGTCCTGTGCCTGCGCCTAGAACTAATCCTCCTGTATGTCTCCCCAGCCTGGTGAGCCCTGTGGCAGCTCAACATACCAGACTGTCCATACGTCTCCTCCCTCCAGTGATGATCCATGACAAGAAGCCTCCAGTGATGATCCATGGCATGAAGCCTCCAGTGATGATCCAGGGCAAGAAGCCTCCAGTGATGATCCATGGCACGAAGCCTCCAGTGATGATCCAGGGCAAGAAGCCTCCAGTGATGATCCATGGCACGAAGCCTCCAGTGATGATCCATGGCAAGAAGCCTCCAGTGATGATCCATGGCACCGGCACGAAGCCTCGGTGATGATCCATGGCAAGAAGCCTCCAGTGATGATCCATGGCACGAAGGCTCCAGTGATGATCCATGGTACGAAGTCTCCAGTGATGCTCCATGGCAAGAAGCCTCCAGTGATGATCCATGGCACGAAGCCTCCAGTGATGATCCATTGCAAGAAGCCCCAGTGAGGAGTCAGGGCAGAAACCTCCAACGAAGGCCTCCAGTCCGGAGCCTCCAGCGACGGCCTCTAGTCCGGAGCCTCCAGCGACAGCCTCCAGTTTACATACATTTAATCATTTAGCAGACGCTCTTATCCAGAGCGACTTCAAATGTGGTGCATTCACCTTATGACATCCAGTGAACGGCCACTTTACAATAGTGCATCTAAATCTTTTAAGGGGGGGGGGTGTGAGAAGGATTACTTTATCCTATCCTAGGTATTCCTTAAAGAGGTGGGGTTTCAGGTGTCTCCGGAAGGTGGTGATTGACTCCGCTGTCCTGGCGTCGTGAGGGAGTTTGTTCCACCATTGGGGGGCCAGAGCAGCGAACAGTTTTGACTGGGCTGAGCGGGAAACTGTACTTCCTCAGCTTGAGGTGGTGATCCGTCATCCACACTGATATGTCTGCCAGACATGCAGAGATGCGATTCGCCACCTGGTCATCAGAAGGGGAAAGGAGAAGATTAGTTGTGTGTCGTCTGCATAGCAATGATAGGAGAGACCATGTGAGGTTATGACAGAGCCAAGTGACTTGGTGTATAGCGAGAAATAGGAGAGGGCCTAGAACAGAGCCCTGGGGGACACCAGTGGTGAGAGCACGTGGTGAGGAGACAGATTCTCGCCACGCCACCTGGTAGGAGCGACCTGTCAGGTAGGACGCAATCCAAGCGTGGGCCGCGCCGGAGATGCCCAACTCGGAGAGGGTGGAGAGGAGGATCTGATGGTTCACAGTATCGAAGGCAGCCGATAGGTCTAGAAGGATGAGAGCAGAGGAGAGAGAGTTAGCTTTAGCAGTGCGGAGCGCCTCCGTGATACAGAGAAGAGCAGTCTCAGTTGAATGACTAGTCTTGAAACCTGACTGATTTGGATCAAGAAGGTCATTCTGAGAGAGATAGCGGAGAGCTGGCCAAGGACGGCACGTTCAAGAGTTTTGGAGAGAAAAGAAAGAAGGGATACTGGTCTGTAGTTGTTGACATCGGAAGGATCGAGTGTAGGTTTTTTCAGAAGGGGTGCAACTCTCGCTCTCTTGAAGACGGAAGGGACGTAGCCAGCGGTCAGGGATGAGTTGATGAGCGAGGTGAGGTAAGGGAGAAGGTCTCCGGAAATGGTCTGGAGAAGAGAGGAGGGATAGGGTCAAGCGGGCAGGTTGTTGGGCGGCCGGCCGTCACAAGACGCGAGATTTCATCTGGAGAGAGAGGGGAGAAAGAGGTCAGAGCACAGGGTAGGGCAGTGTGAGCAGAACAGCGTGTGTCGTTTGACTTCGCAAACGAGGATCGGATGTCGTCGACCTTCTTTTCAAAATGGTTGACGAAGTCATCTGCAGAGAGGGAGGAGGGGGGGGAGGGGAGGAGGATTCAGGAGGGAGGAGAAGGTGGCAAAGAGCTTCCTGGGGTTAGAGGCAGATGCTTGGATTTAGAGTGTAGAAAGTGGCTTTAGCAGCAGAGACAGAAGAGGAAAATGTAGAGAGGAGGGAGTGAAAGGATGCAGGTCCGCAGGGAGGCGAGTTTTCCTCATTTCCGCTCGTGCCCGGCCCTGTTCTGTGAGCTCGCAATGAGTCGTCGAGCCACGGAGCGGGAGGGGAGGACCGAGCCGGCCTGGAGGATAGGGGACATAGAGAGTCAAAGGATGCAGAAAGGGAGGAGAGAGGGTTGAGGAGGCAGAATCAGGAGATAGGTTGGAGAAGGTTTGAGCAGAGGGAAGAGATGATAGGATGGAAGAGGAGGGGTAGCGGGGGAGAGAGAGCGAAGGTTGGGACGGCGCGATACCATCGAGTAGGGGCAGTGTGGGAAGTGTTGGATGAGAGCGAAGAGGAAAGGGATACAAGGTAGTGGTCGGAGACTTGGAGGGGAGTTGCAATTGAGGTTAGTGGGAGAAGCATCTAGTAAAGATGAGGTCGAGCGTATTGCCTGCCTTGTGAGTAGGGGGGGAAGGTGAGAGGGTGAGGTCAAAGAGGAGAGGAGTGGAAAAGAGAGGCAAGAGGAAGAGCAAAGGTAGACGTGGGGAGGTTAAAGTCGCCCAGAACTGTGAGAGGTGAGCCGTCCTCAGGAAAGGAGCTAATCAAGGCATCGAGCTCATTGATGAACTCTCCGAGGAACATGGAGGGCGAAAATGATAAGGATGTTAAGCTTGAAAGGGCTGTAACTGTGACAGCATGGAATTCAAAGGAGGCGATAGACAGATGGGTAAGGGGAGAAGAGAGAATGACCACTTGGGAGAGATGAGGATCCCGGTGCCACCACCCCGCTGACCAGAAGCTCTCGGTGTGCGGAGAACACGTGGGCGGACGAAGAGAGAGCAGTAGGAGTAGCAGTGTTATTCTCAATTTTCAATCAATTTTTTTTATATAGCCCTTCGTACATCAGCTAATATCTCGAAGTGCTGTACAGACACCCAGCCTAAAACCCAAACAGCTAGTAATGCAGGTGTAGAAGCACGGTGGCTAGGAAAACTCCCTAGAAGGGCCAAAACCTAGGAAGAAACCTAGAGAGGAACCAGGCTATGAGGGGTGGCCAGTCCTCTTCTGGCTGTGCCGGGTGGAGATTATAACAGAACTATGCCAGATGTTCAAAAATGTTCATAAGTGACAAGCATGGTCAAATAATAATCATGAATAATTTTCAGTTGGCTTTTCATAGCCGATCATCAAGAGTTGAAAACAACAGGTCTGGGACAGGTAGCGGTTCATAACCGCAGGCAGAACAGCTGAAATGGAATAGCAGCAAGGCCAGGCGGACTGGGGACAGCAAGGAGTCCACCACGGGCGGCAGTCCCGACGCATGGTCCTAGGGCCCAGGTCCTCGAGAGAAAGAAAGAGAGAAGGAGAAAATTAGAGAGAGCAAGATTTTCAAATTTCATAAATGACAAGCATGGTCAAATAATAATCAGGAATAAATTTCAGTTGGCTTTTCATAGCCGATCATTAAGAGTTGAAAACAGCAGCAGGTCTGGGACAGGTAGGGTTCCATAACCGCAGGCAGAACAGTTGAACTGGAATAGCAGCAAGGCCAGGCGGACTGGGGACAGCAAGGAGTCACCACGGCCGGTAGTCCCGACGTATGGTCCTAGGGCTCAGGTCCTCCGAGAGAAGAAAGAGAGAAGGAGAAAATTAGAGAGAGCCAAGATTTTCAAAATGTTCATAAATGACAAGCATGGTCAAATAATAATCAGGAATAAATCTCAGTTGGCTTTTCATAGCCGATCATTAAGAGTTGAAAACAGCAGGTCTGGGACAGGTAGGGTCCGTAACCACAGGCAGAACAGTTGAAACTGGAATAGCAGCAAGGCCAGGCGGACTGGGGAACGCAAGGTGTCATCATGCCCGGTAGTCCTGAGTATGGTCCTAGGGCTCAGGTTTCAGAGGAAAGGAGAACGAGAGATTAGAGAGAGCACTTAAAATTCACACAGGACACTGGATAAGACAGGAGAAGTACTCCAGGTAACAACTGACGCCTAGCCCCCGACACAAACTACTGCAGCATAAATACTGAGGAGCTGAGACAGGAGCGGTCAGGAGACACTGTGGCCCCATCCGAAGAAACCCCCGGACAGGGCCAAATAGGAAGGATATAACCCCACCCACTTTGGCCAAAGCACAGCCCCCGCACCACTAGAGGGTAATCCTCAACCACCACTGACAATCCTGAGACAAGGCGAGTATAGCTCACAAAGGTCTCCACCACCGCACAAACCAAGGGGGGGCGCAACCCAGACAGGAAGATCACGTCAGTAACTCAACCCACTCAAGTGACGCACCCCTCCTAGGACGGCATGAAAGAGCACCAGCAAGCCAGTGACTCAGCCCCTGTAACAGGGTTGAGGCAGAGAATCCCGTGGGAGAGGGGAACCGGCCTGGCAGAGAACAGCAAGGGCGGTTCGTTGTCCAGAGCCTTTCCGTTCACCTTTACACTCCTGGGCCACGGCTACACTCAATCATATGACCTACTGAAGATATAGTCTTCAGTAAAGACTTAAAGGTTGGACCGAGTCTCTGCGTCTCTCACATGGGTAGGCAGACTGTTCCATAAAAATGGAGATCTATAGGAGAAAGCCTGCCTCCGCTGTTTGCTTAGAAATTCTGGGACAAATTAGGAGGCCTGCGTCTTGTGACCGTAGCGTACGTATTGGTATGTACGGCAGGACCAACTCGGAAAGATAGGTAGGAGCAACCCATGTAACGCTTTATAGGTTAACAGTAAAACCTTGAATCAGCCCTTGCCTTAACAGGAAAGCCAGTGTAGGGAAGCTAGCACTGGAGTATTATATGATCAAATTTCTTGGTTCTAGTCAGAATTCTAGCAGCCGTTTAGCACAACTGAAGTTATTTAGTGCTTTATCCGGGTAGCCGGAAAGTAGAGCATTGCAGTAGTCTAACCTAGAAGTACAAAATGCATGGATTAATTTTTCTGCACATTTTTGGACAGAAAATTTTGATTTTAGCAATGTTACTTAGATGGAAAAAAAGCTGTCCTGAACAGTCTTGATATGTTCGTCAAAAGAGAGATCAGGGTCCAAGAGTAACGCCGAGGTCCTTCACGTTTTATTTGAGACGACTTTACAACCATAAGATGAATTGTCAGATTTAACAGAAGATCTGCTTTGTTTCTTGGGACCCTAGAACAGCATCTCTTTTTGTCCGAGTGTTAAAAGTAGAAGTTTCAGCCATCCCCTTCTATGATCTGAAACGACAGGCTCTAGCGAGGGCCAATTTTGGGGGCTTCACATGTTTCATTGAAATGTACAGCTGTGTGTCCATCCGCATAGCAGTGAAAGTTACATTGATGTTTCGAATAACATCCCCCAAGAGTAAAATATATAGTGAAACAATATTGTCCTAAAACGGAACCTTGAGG
>NC_036862.1:1287001-1339601 GCF_002910315.2 Salvelinus sp. IW2-2015 | reverse complement strand
TATTTAACTTCTCTGCACTACGGATCCCTTTTACGGGATCACTTTCCTAAAAAAACGCTAGAATTGCAGGGAATTGCATGGCGCCAAATGCATAAATATTACTAAAAATATTTATAATCATGTAATCATGTAATCACAAGTGAAATATACCAAAACACAGCTTAGCTTGTTGTTAACCTCTGACGAGTCACAAACACGGATCCGGGACCCCCCCCCATCAAAAAAGCTGACTAGCCTAAAGCCACAGGGATATCATATAATAAAATGTTCATGAAATCACAAGTCCAAGACACCAAATGAAAGATACACATCTTGTGAATCCAGCCATCATTTCTGATTTTTAAAATGTTTTACAGGGAAGACACAATATGTATTTCTATTAGCTAACCACCATAGCAAAAGACACAACTTTTTTTTCCCACCATTTTTTTCCTGCATAGGTAGCTATCACAAATTCGACCAAATAAAGATATAAATAGTCACTAACCAAGAAACAACTTCATCAGATGACAGTCTGATAACATATTTATTGTATAGCATATGTTTTGTACGAAAAATGTGCATATTTCAGGTATAAATCATAGTTTTACATTGCAGCCACCATCACAACTCTCACCAAAGCAACTAGAATAACTACAGAGAGCAACGGGAATTACCTAAATACTCATCATAAAACATTTATGAAAAATACACAGCGTACAGCAAATGAAAGACAAAGATCTTATGAATCCAGCCAATATTTCAGATTCTTTAAGTGTTTTACAGTGAAAACACAATTTAGCATTATATTAGCTTACTACAATAGCCAACCACACAACAGCATTGATTCAAGCCAACAGTAGCGATAACGAATAAACCAGCAAAAGATATTAATTTTTTCACTAAACTTCTCAAACTTCTTCAGATGACAGTCCTATAACATCATATTACACAATACATATATTGTTTGTTCGAAAATGTGCATATTTAGCGGCACAAATCGTGGTTATACAATGAGAATAGTAGCCAAGCTGCCAACAAAATGTCGGGAGAAATCTTGGGAGAGGTACCTAATCTAATCAATAACTAATCATAAACTTGACAAAAAATACAGGTTGGACAGCAAATGAAAGATACATTAGTTCTTAATGCAACCGCTGTGTTAGATTTTTAAAATTAACGTTACTACGACATACAGCATGCGCTAAAGCGAGACCGCACCGAAATTAATGGCCGAATAATAGTTTTACATTTTTCAACAGAACAACGAATTAACATCATAAATAGTTCTTACTTTTTGATGAGCTTCCATCAGAATCTTGTGCAAGTGGTCCTTTGTCCAGAATCATCGTTGCTCGGTTGTAGATTGCCGTCTTCAATTTAGGAATTAGCAGCAAACATTAGCTATGTGGCCCAGACGTGCCCAACTCTTCATAACGCAGCACAAAGAAATATCCGAAAATCACAATATACTGATATAAACTGATATACAGTGATCCCTCGCCACTTCGCGGTTCACTTATCGCGGATTCGCTATTTCGCGGATTTTCATAATGCATTATTATTTTTTTTTTGGTGCATTGTGCTCTGCATTCTGATTCGCTAAAAACTCACTCCCGCTTCTTGTATCAAAACATGCTACGAATTGTGCTATCATTTTGTCGTCTCGTGCAGTTATGTGTACGTACATAAAACAGCTTGGCAAATTTACATTAAGTTGGCCAAATTATCTTGTAATTTCGAACATCTCCTAAACCCATAATGTCGACGAAACGGCCTACACGTGAGTCACTGTATTTGTATACATGTAATAGTTGCTAATTGTAAAAAAAAAAAAAAATTCACTTATCGCGGGTCATTTTCGGAACGTAACCCCCGCGATAAACGAGGGATTACTGTAACTCGGTTTAAAATAACTACATTATGATGTCTTTAACACCTATATCGAATAAAATCAGAGCCGGATATATCTAAGGCCTATAACGAGAGCTTTTCAGAATGCCATCCTGAGGTCCTCCTTTGCGCCATGACGAACGTTGAAAAGAGTGCACCCCCGGTTCCATGAGCCTTTATATGGCCTCAGATCTGCCTAGCAACACCATTCCAATTCTCACTGCTTACTGACATCTAGGGGAAATCGTATGCAGTGCATGTCGACTCATAGATCACATGCAATTTAATAAACTGACCCTGGAACAGAGCATCGATTTCAGATTTCTCACTTCCTGACAGGAAGTTAGCTGCAACTTGAGTTCTGTTTTACTCACAGATATAATTCAAACGGTTTTAGAAACTAAAGAGTGTTTTCTATCCAATAGTAATAATAATATGCATATTGTACGATCAAGAATTTAGCACGAGGCAGTTTAATTTGGAGACACAAATATGCTAATGCGGAACAGCACCCCCTATAGTTCCAAGAAGTTAATCCACCTATCGTGTCAGATTTTGAAAATATATTTTACAGCGAAAGAAATCCAAACTTTTGTGAGTGTAGCTTTCAATGCTACAACAGCTAGCCCCAAATTAGCATGGTCACGAAAGTCAGAAAAGCAATAAAATGTAAAGCTTACCTTAGATAATCTTCGGATGTTTGCACTCACGAGACTCCCAGTTACACAATAAATGTTCTTTTTGTTCGATAAATATTACTTTTATCACAAAAAAAAACATTTGGGTTGCGTGTTATGTTGAGAAAACTACAGCCTCGTTCTGGTCCTGAAAGGAAGATGAACATTTCCAAACGTATCAGATTCAAAAATATTACAAAAAATATTTATAATCATGCAATCACAAGTGAAATATACCAAAACACATTTTAGCTTGTTGTTAATCCACCTATCGTGTCAGAATTCTAAAATATATTTTACAGCGAAAGCAATCCAAGCTTTTGTGAGTGTAGCTTTCAATGCTACAACAGCTAGCCTTATATTAGCTTGGTTAGCTTGGTCACGAAAGTCAGAAAAGCAATAAAATTAATCGCTTACCTTAGATAATCTTCGGATGTTTCCACTCACGAGACTCCCAGTTACAGAACAAATGTTATTTTTGTTCGATAAATATTACTTTTATCACAAAAAAAAACGCCATTTGGGTTGCGCATTATGTTGAGAAAACCAAAGCCGTGTCCCGTTCGACAAATTCCAAAAAGTATCCGTAATGGTCGTAGAAACATGTCAAATGTTTTTTTATAATCAATCCTCAGGTTGTTTTTAACAAACATAATCGATAATATTTAAACCGGACCATTACCTATTCAATAAGAGACAAACGGAAAATGGTGAGCTCCTCTCGTGCGCGCAGGAACTATTCGGAGGACACGACTAGTTTTGAAAAAACGCGTTCATTTTTCAGAATAAAAGCCTGAAACTATGTCTAAAGCCTGGTCACAGCCTGAGGAAGCCATTGGAAAAGGAATCTGGTTGATACCCATTTAAATGGAGGTTAGACTGGCCAAGAAACACAGTTTAAAAAAATATATATATCACTTCCGGGTTACGTTTTCTCAGTTTTTTTTTTGCAGAATAACTATTGTTATACTCACAGACAATATTTTGACAGTTTTGGAAACTTTGGAGTGTTTTCTATCCTAATCTGTAAATTATATGCATATTCTACGATCTGGGCCAGAGAAAATTTCCGTTTACGTTGGGCACGTTATTTAAAAAAAAAAAAAAAAAGAAAATCTGACCCCTAGCGCTAAGGAGTTAACAATCTGATGGCCTTGAGATAGAAACTGTTTTTCAGTCTCTCTGCCCTAGATTTGATGCACCTGTACTGACCTCGCCTTCTGGATGATAGCGGGGTGAACAGGCAGTGGCTCGGGTGTTAGTTGTCCTTGATGAT
This sequence comes from Salvelinus sp. IW2-2015, assembly GCF_002910315.2. Classification (NCBI taxonomy): domain Eukaryota; kingdom Metazoa; phylum Chordata; class Actinopteri; order Salmoniformes; family Salmonidae; genus Salvelinus; species Salvelinus sp. IW2-2015. Next base: position 1,335,776 of record NC_036862.1, on the reverse strand, counting down.
CTTTTTGGCCTTTCTGTGACATCGGGTGCTGTAGGTGTCCTAGAGGGCAGATAGTTTGCCGCCGGTGATGCGTTGGGCAGACCAAACCACCCTCTGGAGAGCCATGCGGTTGTGCGTGGTGCAGGTGCCGTACCAGGCAGTGATACAGTCCGACGGGATGCTCTCAATTGTGCATCTGTAAAGGTTTGTGAGGGTTTTAGGTGCAAAGACACATTTCTTCAGCCTCCTGAGGTTGAAGAGGCGCTGTTGCGCCTTTTTCACCACGCTGTCTGTGCGGGTGGACCATTTCAGATCGTCAGAAATGTGTACGCCAAGGAACTTGAAGCTTTCCACCTGTTCCACAGCTGTTGAATTGCGACTCCACTTTGTCTCTATACTGACATTTTGCCTGTTTGATTGCCTTATGGAGGGAATAACTACATTGTTTGTTTTCGGCCATCTTCCCAGTCACCTTGCAATCGTTAAATGCGGTGGTTCGAACATTCAGTTTTGCACGAATGCTATCATTCATCCACGGTTTCTGTTTAGGGTAGGTTTTAATAGTCTCAGTAGATACAACATCTCCTATACACTTCCTGATAAACTCCGTATCCGTGTATTCGTTGATGTTATTCGCAGGGGCTACATGGAACATATCAAAGTCCGCGAGGTCAAAACAAACTTGAAGCGTGGATTCAGATTGGTCAGACCAGCATTGAATAGTCCTTAGCACGGGTACTTCCTGTTTGAGTTTCTGCCTTCATGAAGGGAGGAGCAAAATGGAGTTGTGATCAGATTTGCAGGAGGGAGGGCAGGGAAGGGCCTTTTAGGCATTTCAAACAGTTGAGTAGCAGTGGTGAGTACTACAGTCAATGTGTTAGCAGCACTTCGGTAGCGTTTTCCTCAAATTTCCTTTGTTAAAATCCCCAGCTACAATAAATGTGTCCTCGGGATAAGTGGTTTCCAGTTTGCATAAAGTCCACTGAAGTTCGTTGAGGGCCGTCGTGGTATCGGCTTGAGGGGGAATATACAAAAATAAAATTTTCTTGGCAGGTATTACGGTAGGCATTTGATTGTGAGGTATTCTAGGTCGGGTGAACAAAAGGACTTGAGTTTCTGTATGTTATCACAATCACACCATGAGTAGTTAATCATGAAACATACACCCCCGCCTTTCTTCTTCCCAGAGAGTTCTTTATTCCTGTCTGCGCAATGTACTGAGAACCCAGCTGGCTGTATGGACAAAGACAGTATATCCTGAGAGAGGCATGTTTCCTTGAAACAGAGTATGTTACAATCCCAGAATTCTCTCTGGATAGAGATTCTCGCCCTGAACTCTACTTTATTATCCAGACTGAACATTAGCGAGTAATATACTCGGAAGCGGTGGATGGTGTACACGCCTCCAGAGTCAGACTAGAAGTCCACTCCGAATATCTCTTCTCCGATGGCTGTGTTTTGGATCAGCCTCTGGAATCAGTTCAATTGCCCTGGGGGGTATAAACAAAGATTACAATTTGGGAGAGATGTATTGCTGGTCGTAATGCTGGTGAGWTACCGCTACTCTGATATCCAAAAGTTATTTCTGACTGTATGTAATAGCCTAAAAAAATCCTGGGCTAATAATGTAAGAAATAACACACACAAAGAAATGTATGCAAAGTTGCTTAGGAGCTAGAAGTAGAGCTGCCCTATCTTTCGGCGCCATCTTTATTGTGTAGCTACTACTAGGAGGCACATTGAGCCAGCAGGCTACGTTAGCTAAATTAGCTTGTCAAGTCACTGGCGAGTGGCGATGTGCTTCAGTGCTGTTTTGTTTCTACAACTTTCTTTTACCGGAGTGTAAACATTGTCTTTAAGTGTTTCATAGCAAATCATGCTACAAAGCAGGTTGTGACGGGACACAAGATGCTTGCAAATGGGTTTTGAATTTTGGAATATTGACAAGTGGAAGTTGGGATGCAAATGCACATCATCTCAATTTTCATTTTGCCCAAAACAGTGGTAGACTTGAGGGATCACTATCAAACGCATCAGCAAGTGTCCACTCGATAAAGGCCTAAGGGGCAAAGTGTTCTTTCAATGTCACATTGGCGACATATTGTCTTATGTAACAAGTTGCTGCCTAGTGTGCAGGTCTGTCTCACTGTCTGTAAGTTGAAACTAGCTACCGGGTCGGTAGGGAAATGTACTTGCTTCCCAATGTATCACATCATTCACAAGATTGTCTGTATACCCCTTCCCTACCCACCCGAAAGCTAGCAAGCAAGTTTATTCTGGCTAGCTGGCAACAACAGCCTGGCACTACATGAAACGTGTAAAATAAAGTTATGTTTATTTCGATGGGAGAGGGAGAAATAACTTGTAATATTGGTCACCATCCGGATGTCACCGTGACATGCCAATTATTAGCTAACGTTACTGCCCTTGCAAAGCACGACAAGCAGGTGTGAATAACAGTGTTGTATCAAGGTGCATGCCAACGTGAGTTGCATTCCACTGGGCAGCTGTTTCACTAACAGTAGTGTGAGTGGGATAACAGCCTACACAAGAAATAACTTGTAATATTGGTAGTAACCATGTGGAACTTGGCGTTTCCAATAGTGTCTTGTTTAATGTGGTAAGATGTACAGTCGTGGCCAAAAGTTTTGAGAATGACACAAATATACATTTTCACAAAGTCTGCTGCCTCAGTTTGTATGATGGCAATTTGCATATACTCCAGAATGTTATGAAGAGTGATCAGATGAATTGCAATTAATTGCAAAGTCCCTCTTTGCCATGCAAATGAACTGAATCCCCAAAAAGACATTTCCACTGCATTTCAGCCCTGCCACAAAAGGACCAGCTGACATCATGTCAGTGATTCCTTCGTTAACACAGGTGTGAGTGTTGATGAGGACAAGGCTGGAGATCGCTCTGTCATGCTGATTGAGTTCGAATAACAGACTGGAAGCTTCAAAAGGAGGGTGGTGCTTGGAATCATTGTTTTTCCTCTGTCAAACATGGTTACATGCAAGGAAACATGTGCCATCATCATTGCTTTGCACAAAAAGGGCTTCACAGGCAAGGATATTGATGCAGTAAGATTGCACCTAAATCAACCATTTATCGGATCATCAAGAAATTCAAGGAGAGCGGTTCAATTGTTGTGAAGAAGGCTTCAGGGCATCCAAGAAAGTCCAGCAAGCGCCAGGGCCATCTCCTAAAGTTGATTCAGCTGTTGGATCGGGGCACCACCAGTACAGAGCTTGCTCAGGAATGGCAGCAGGCAGGTGTGAGTGCATCTGCAAGCACAGTGAGGCAAAGATTTTTGGAGGCAAAGAAGCCACTCCTCTCCAGGAAAAACATCAGGGACAGACTGGTATTCTGCAAAAGGTACAAGGATTGGACTGCTGAGGACGGGGGTAAAGTCATTTTCTCTGATGAATCCCCTTTCTGATTGTTTGGGTCATCCGGAAAAAAGCTTGTACGGAGAAGATGAGGTGAACGCTACCATCAGTCCTGTGTCATGCCCACAGTAAAGCATCCTGAGACCATTCATGTGTGGGGTTGCTTCTCAGCCAAGGGAGTGGGCTCACTCACAATTTTGCCTAAGAACACAGCCATGAATAAAGAATGGTACCAACACATCCTCCGAGAGCAACTTCTTCCAACCATCCAGGAACAGTTTGGTGGCGAACAATGCTTTTTCCAGCATGATGGAGCACCTTGCTATAAGGCAAACGTGATAACTAAGTGGCTCGGGGAACAAAACATCTATATTTTGGGTCCATGGCCAGGAAACTCCCCAGACCTTAATCCCCTTGAGAACTTGTGGTCAATTACATTTACATTTAAGTCATTTAGCAGACGCTCTTATCCAGAGCGACTTACAAATTGGAGAGTTCATACATATTCATCCATATTCATCCTGGTCCCCCCGTGGGGAATGAACCCACAACCCTGGCGTTGCAAGCGCCATGCTCTACCAACTGAGCCACACGGGACCACGTTCTCCACGTTCTCAAGAGGCGGGTGGACACACAAAAACCCACAAATTCTGACAAACTCCAAGCATTGATTATGCAAGAATGGGCTGCCATCAGTCAGGATGTGGCCCAGACATTAATTGACAGCATGCCAGTGCGGATTGCAGAGGTCTTGAAAAAGAAGGGTCAACACTGCAAATATTGACTCTTTGCATCAACTTCATGTAAGGAATTGGGAAATCTGAGGTTTGTAGTTTTTCAAATCATTGCCTTTTGAAGATACAGTGTAAATGGGGTCATATTGCACTTCCTACGGCTTCCACTAGATGTCAACAGTCTTTAGAACCTTGTTTCAGGCTTCTACTGTGAAGGGGGAGCGAATAAGAGCTGTTTGAACCAGGTGTCTGGCAGAATGCCTTGAGCTAAGTCACGCGTGCAGTCGTGAGAGCGAGCTGCGTTCCTTCTTATTTCTAAAGACAAAGGAACTGTCCGGTTGGAATATTATTAAAGATTTATGATAAAAACATCCTAAAGATTGATTCTATACATCGTTTGACATGTTTCTCCGAACTGTAATAGAACTTTTTTGACTTTTCGTCTGGACTTTCTTCTGGACTTGCCCGCGCCTTGTGAATTTCGATTGGTGAACTAAACGCGCTCACAAAAAGGAGGTATTTGGACATAAAGATTAACTTTTTCGAACAAAACAAACATTCATTGTGGAACTGGAATTCCTGGGATTGCATTCTGATGAAGATCATCAAAGGTAAGTGAATATTTATAACGCTATTTCTGACTTATACTGACTCCACAACATGGCGGGTATCTGTATGGCTTGTTTTTGTGGTTTAGCGCTGTACTCAGATTATTGCATGGTGTGCTTTTTCCGTAAAGCTTTTTGAAATCTGACAAGGCGGGTGCATTAAGGAGAAGAAAATCTTTAATTCTATGCATAAAACTTGTATCTTTTATCAAAATTTATGATAAGTATTTCTTTAAATTGATGTGGCTCTCTGCAAATTCGCCGGATGTTTTCGAGGCACAACATTACTGAACATAACGCGCCAATGTAAACTGAGATTTTCGGATATAAATATGAACTTTATCGAACAAAACATACATGTATTGTGTAACATGAAGTCCTATGAGTCCCATCTGATGAAGATCATCTTTATCGAACAATACATATATGTTTTGTTCGATAAAGTTAATATTTATATCCAAAAACCTCAGTTTACATTGGCGCCATGTTCATAAATGCCTCCAAAATATCCGGAGAAATTGCAGAGAGTCAAATCACATAAATACTCATCATAAACTTTGATGAAAGATACATGTTTTACATAGAATTAAAGATACACTTGTTCTTAATGCAACCGCTGTGTCAGATTTCAAAAAGCTTTACGGCAAAAACACAATATTCAATAATCTGAGAACAGCGTTCAGCCACAAAAGCAAGCCATACAGTTACCCGCCAAATTGTGCAGTCAACAAAACGTATAAAAAGCATTATAAATCTTCACTTACCTTTGCTGATCTTCGTCGGAATGCACTCCCAGGACTTCCACTTCCACAAGAAATGTTTGTTTTGTTCGGTAATGTCCATCATTTATGTCCAAATAGCTATTTTTGTTAGCGTGTTTGGTAAACAAATCCAACGTCAGGAAGCGTGTTCACTAAAAGCAGACGAAATGTCAAAAAGTTCCGTAACAGTCAGTAGAAACATGTCAAACGATGTATTGAATCAATCTGTAGAATGTTTTTAACATAAATCTTGAATAACGTTCCAACCGGAGAATTACATTGACTTCAGATGTGCGATGGAACAGAGCTCCCTCTCATGTGAACGCGCATGGTCAGAGCATGGTCAGGTCATGATATACCTGACTAATTCCTGTCTCCTTCGGCCCCACTTCACAGTAGAGGCATCAGACAAGGTTCTATAGACTGTTGACATCTAGTGGAAGCCGTAGGAAGTGCAAACTCATCCATATCTCACTGTGAATTCAATAGGGTCTTGGTTGAAAATCCACCAGCCTCAGAAATCACACTTCCTGTTTGGATTCTTTCTCAGGTTTTTGCCTGCCATATGAGTTATGTTATACTCACAGACATCATTCAAACCGTTTTAGAAACTTCAGAGTGTTTTCTATCCACTATGAATAATAATATGCATATATTAGCAACTGGGACTGAGGAGCAGGCAGTTTACTATGGGCACCTCTGGGCACCTTTCATCCAAGCTACTCAATACTGTCCCTGCAGCCATAAGAAGTTAATTTGGTATATTGCACTTGTGAAAGTATGAAATATTTCACGCTCTGCCATTTCAGCTGATGTTGTCGAGGGCTAGCGGAACCCCTAGCCATAAGAAGTTAATTAACAAATTAGGCACATTTGGGCAGTCCTGATACAAAATTTTGAACAGAAATGCAATGGTTCATTGATCAGACTAAAACCTTTCACACACACTGCTGCCATCTAGTGGCCAAAATCTAAATCGCACCTGGGCTGGAATAATACATTATGGCTTTTCTCCTCCATATCAAACGTGATGGAACAAAAAAAATACAAACGGCTGTTTTTTTCTTTGTATTATCTTTAACCAGATCGAATGTATTATCGTATTAGCCTACGTTAGCTCAACCATCCCACAGGGGACCCACCAATCCTGAGGAAGTTTAAGACATGAAGGTCAGTCAATACGTAAAAATTTGAAAAACTTTGAAAGTTTCTTCAACTGCAGTCGCAAAAACCATCAAGCGCTATGATGAAACTGGCTCTCATGAGGACCGCCACAGGAAAGGAATAGTTCGAGTTACCTCTGCTGCAGAGGATAAGTTCTTTAAAGTTTACTACACCTCAGACTGCAGTCCAAATAAATGCTTCACAGAGTTCAAGTAACAGACACATCTCAACATCGACTGTTCAGAGGAGACTGTGTGAATCAGACCTTCATGGTCGAACTGCTGCAAAGAAACCACTACTAAAGGACACCAATAAGAAGAAGAGACTTGCTTGGGCCAAGAAACACGAGCAATGGACATTAGACCGGTGGAAATCTGTCCTTTGGTCTGATGAGTCCAAATTTTAGATTTTTGGTTCCAACCGCCGTGTCTTTCTGAGGATCAGAGTAGGTGAACAGAGGATCTCCGCATGTAAGGTTCCCACTGTGAAGCATGGAGGAGGAGGTGTGATGGTGTGGGGATGCTTTGCTGGTGACACTGTCTGTGATTTATTTAGAATTCAAGGCACAATTAACCAGCATGGCTACCACAGCATTCTGCAGCGATACGCCATCCCATCTGGTTTGTTCTTAGCGGGACTATCATTTGCTTTTCAACAGGACAATGACCCAACACACCCCCAGGCTGTGTAAGGGCTACATGACCAAGAAGGTGAGTGATGGAATGCTGCATCAAATGGAAAAAGCATTGGAAAAGCATTCCAGGTAAAGCTGGTTGAGAGAATGCCAAGAGTGTGGAAAGCTGTCATCAAGGCAAAGTTTGGCTACTTTGAAGTATCTCAAATATAAAATATATTTTATTTTGTTTAACACTTTTTGGTTACTACATGATTCCATATGTGTTATTTCATAGAGTTGATGTCTTCACTATTATTCTACAATGTAGAAAATAGTAAAAATAAAGAAAAACCCTTGAATGAGTAGGTGTGTCCAAACTTTTGACTGGTACTGTAGATTAGAAAGAATGAGATGTGAAACACTGTATTAAACATGTAGCTGGAATGCTGCAACACACACACACACACACACACACACACACACCACACCCACAACACACACACACACCACACACAACACCACACACACACACACACACACACACACACACACACACACACACACACACACACACAAAAACACACACACGCCAACCTCCACCAGTTGCCGAAAAAGACTCGTTCTATCCAACAATATCAGCTGTTAGGGTTTCAATAAAAATCCCTACACTGCTGAGGTTCCGTATCCACTCACTTAATAGAGTTTAATAGAGGAAGCTTGTGAATGTGTATACAAAATTTTAATGACTTGAAGTCGTGGTAATTTCTCAAAAGCTGCTTAGCGGATGTCGACGCTGGTGTGATGTTTGAGAAGGGAGCAGATGTGTGGCTGAGGCGTCGCAACTGAATAGCTGTTGATGGATAGGGAGAGATGTCGCACCTAAAGGGCAATTATGTGCAATAACAAAGATTGCAAATTAGCGGGATTATTCTGGGTGGGAGAATGTAGGCACAAACACAGCACACCTTAATTAAAGGTGCAATATACAGAAATCTCTCCACCGTTGCCTCGTTGATAAAATTCTGATGGTTCACCTAATTTCAGTTTGTGACAAAACAAGTAAAATGTAGAGAATCATTGTATTATCTAAACCACTGTGAAATATGTATTCAATAACTAAAAATGCATTGTTTTCTGCTCTTTGAAGCTGTTGTACAAAACCGAAAGTAAAAAGACTCAAAAACTAAACTTAAGGATGAGAAGCGTATAAATAACGCATGTGGAACGGATCTACCTCTTCTCAGACTTGATTTCAATGATATATAATTCATTTTTCTATGTGAATTTGGTGGGGTTGCACACAAAGCTACATACTGTGGCTTTAATAAACGCACATATGGACAACACACACACACAAGCATGCAGGTACACATACACAGACACAGACACACAAAGATGCACAAAAGTATGCATACATGCCTGGCCTCACACACACTATGTCACGCCCTGGCTATAGAGAGGCTTTTTATTCTCTATTTTGAGTAGGCCAGGGTGTGACTAGGGTGGGCAGTCTATGTTATTTTTCTATGTTGTTTCTATGTTGTCTATGTTATGTGTTTGGCCTGGTGTGGTTCCCAATCAGAGGCAGCTCTCTATCGTTGTATCTGATTGGGAGCTATACTTAGGTAGCCTGTTTTCCCATTTTGAGGTGTGGGTGATTATTTTCTGTTTAGTGTTTTTTCGTCACCTTATAGGATTGTTCGTTTGTCGTTTTTGTTGTTTTGTTCAGTGTTCAGTTGTTTTATTAAAAATATGAACACTTACCATGCTGCACCTTGGTCCTCCTCTCCTTCTCCCGATGACGTTCGTGACACACTATGATGACATTTTTGCTATATTCACAACATACCTTGTGTGTACTCATTTTGAGAAAGGCGCTATTCTTGAACAAGATGTTCAGTATTTCAATCTGAGTTTCTTTGAAGGGCAAACCTATTTTAAGCGTAATGTTTGTGTGAAATCACTCGTTGAATGATACTACAGTTTTTTACAATCACTTTGCCACTAATTTCGGAACTTTGATCTCATCTTTCAAAACTCTAGACACAAAACTCACAACCACAATGATCAAAATGCTAATTTTTCAAAACTCTAACACTTTTTCCAATTGCTTGGATACAATACACATAAAGCTAAGATAATTTGTTCATTAAACTAAAATCACCTGTTTAAAATGACACAACTTAACATCAAAGTATTACCATTTCAAAATGCAATTCACACATTACATCTGAGATGACTGTCTATTCATGTCATTACAATAATCTAACTATCATGGTGTTGTACGATAAGAGATGCCATTCAGCACACCACTGTTTTAAACAGCTGTTATTTGAGCATTTGTGGCCTTTCTGTTAGCTTGAATGAGTCTGGACATTCTCCTCTGACCTCTCTCATTAATAAGGTGTTTTTGCCCACAGAACTGTCGCTCACTGAATGTGTTTTCTTTATCGCACCATTCTCTGTAAACTCTAGAGACTGTAGTGCATAAAAATCCCAGGAAGGCAGCTGTTTCTGACATGCTGGAATCACCATGTGTGGCATCAACACAGTCAAAGTTGCTTAGATTACGCATCTTGTCCGTTCTAATGTTTGGTCGAACAACATCTAAAGCTCTCTACTCTATATACTCTATATATTGAGTTGCAGGCAGCCACATGATTCGCTGTTYGAATGTAACTKTCCTTGATGAGCTAAATCAGGTCTGTAGAGCTGATGGCATGACCTATGTCATTGTGTGGGATAATGTCAGGTTCCACCATGCTCAAATGGTGCAAGCATGGTTTCAGGCCCATCCACAATTTACCACCCTGTACTTACTCCCATACGCTCCTTTCCAAAAACCCGATTGAGGAATTTTTCTCCACATGGAGGTGGAAGGTATATGATAGGCGCCCTCACGAACAAGCCACCCTTCTCCAGGCCATGGATGACGCATGCAATGACATCACGGCAGACCAGTGTCAGGCCTGGATTCGCCATGCCCGAAGAATCTTCCCAAGATGTTTGGCTAATGAAAACATCCATTGTGATGTGGATGAGAACCTGTGGCCAAATCCACAAGACAGGGTTGATGGAAATATAGAAGTACAGTAATCAATCCTTTGTTTTGCTTTTTACAGTAAGCCAGGTGAGGAACACWGCAGTTGACCTTTAACTGTTTTTTCTTTTTTTGTAGCTAATTATTTTTGCTTTGATTCAAAGAAACCTATGTTGTGATTTTATTGTATTTCATCAATAAATTTCATATTTTGTTCAATGATTCCACTCTGTCTGTAATATTCTCTCTACTAGTCATTTTACAGTGATGTATTTACGTGTAGTAGCATAATGAAACATGTATCACATATTTTGTACGACAATATTTAATGATTGGACGAACAACTACACAGTGAAACTATCGGTATCTTGTGTGTGGGTGATCTAAATGAATGTTCCTATGGTATTTCATGATAAATGAGTTATTTGAACCAATGATTCTGCAAGTGCAAGGTTTCTTTAAAGATATGAATGCACAATGCAATGTTTTGAACATTGGACAGACTGTGTTACAAGTGATGACAGTTTTGAGTTTTGTGTCTAGAGTTTTGAAAAATGACCACAAGGTTCTGAAATTAGTGCCAAAGGCATTGTAAAAAACTGTAAATGAGGGCTTATATTTTCAATTGTGCCACAATAGTTAACACATGAACAAAAAATGCATCAGTGATCAGGGTGTTTAATCAATTTCATATTAAAGGATAAACGCAAACACATTCATTCACACACACACACACACACACACACACACACACACACACACACACACACAGTGGACCACACACACACACACACACACGCACACACACACAAACTTCCCTCTACTTCTCCCTCTATCATATTGACCACAGAGTGATACAGCATTATCAGTACAGGACCTGTAAAAGCTACTCAAATTATGCATTCTCTTCTCCGAAGGGTTATGCACTCAGATCCCGTTGATATTATTTTTCTGACATAAACTCCCAGAGATTAAATGTCAGAAATGATTAGCCTTTTCAGTAGAGGAAGACAGACAGGCGTGACTGAATGGAGGAAGAATTACTGTCTGTCAAATGGGAAAAAAGGTTACAGTTTTTCTCAATCGCGTACAAGCATTTTCTGGATCTGTGTTGAAACGTATCGATAGTAGAAGACCATATGGTATTGAGAAACCCAAAGTTCAAAAGCTTTTAGGAGTGAAATGGAGGGGAAGAGAAAAGGAAAAAGAGAAAGAGAACGGATGAGACAATGATCGTAGGACAAATCCAGACCTATAAGACTTTGCTACTTGGACTCAACACGTTGATTGATAGACATTAGACCTCCTGGCTGTCACTCCATTTGGGCTCCTGGTTGTCTCTCTCTCCTGACCCATATACAGGTCAGACGTTCAGACCATGCCTACAGCAGACTGGCAGGACACAGGGCTGAATTCTGGAGATAACAACCTAGCCTCAATCCCAATACCCCCCTAGCCCTTCCCCTCCATTGTGTGTGATCACACGAGCCCTATCGTGTTGTAGTGGTATCACAATTCAACTTTGAACAAGGTGTAGTGCCTTTTCAGCCCTCTAGTTGGCCCTCCAAACGAAGCTAATTGAGATGCAGACATTCTATTGAGTGTTTCCCTAAACCTGGGAAGCGTTGATTCAAGAATAATGGCTGACAAAATTACTAGGAAGTTAGCAAATGTAAGTCATTATAACTTCATAATGAAGCAAGCAAAACATGTACAGTGAAGAGGAATATCCTAGTTCATGTAGAGACAAACAACATTTATAAAAATGGCTATTTAACAAGCTATCTGTCTAGGTAACATTAGCCAGCTAGCTACAGTGGGGAGAACAAGTATTTGATACACTGCCGATTTTGAAGGTTTTCCTACTTACAAAGCATGTAGAGGTCTGTAATTTTTATCATAGGTACACTTCAACTGTGAGAGACGGAATCTAAAACAAAAATCCAGAAAATCACATTGTATGATTTTTAAGTAATTAATTTGCATTTTATTGCGTGACATAAGTATTTGATCACCTACCAACCAGTAAGAATTCCGGCTCTCACAGACCTGTTAGTTTTTCTTTWAGAAGCCCTCCTGTTCTCCACTCATTACCTGTATTAACTGCACCTGTTTGAACTYGTTACCTGTATAAAAGACACCTGTACACACATTCAATCAAACAGACTCCAATCTCTCCACAATGGCCAAGACCAGAGAGCTGTGTAAGGACATCAGGGATAAAATTGTAGACCTGCACAAGGCTGGCATGGGCTACAGGACAATAGGCAAGCAGCTTGGTGAGAAGGCAACAACTGTTGGCGCAATTATTAGAAAATGGAAGAWGTTCAAGATGACGGTCAATCACCCTCGGTCTGGGGCTCCATGCAAGATCTCACCTCGTGGGGGCATCAAATGCATTCATAAGGAAGGTGAGGAGCAGCCCGAACTACACGGCAGGACCTGGTCAATGACATGAAGAGAGCTGGGACCACAGTCTCAAAGAAACCATTAGTAACACACTACGCTGTCATGGATTGAAATCCTGCAGCGCACGCAAGGTCCCCCTGCTCAAGCCAGCGCATGTCCAGGCCCCGTCTGAAGTTTGCCAATGACCATATGGATGATCCAGAGGAGGAATGGGAGAAGGTCATGTGGTCTGATGAGACAAAAATAGAGCTTTTTGGTCTAAACTCCACTCGCCGTGTTTGGAGGAAGAAGAAGGTTGAGTACAACCCAAGAACACCCCTCCCAACCGTGAAGCATGGAGGTGGAAACATAATTCTTTGGGGATGCTTTTCTGCAAAGGGGACAGGACGACTGCACCGTATTGAGGGGAGGATGGATGGGGCCATGTATCGCGAGATCTTGGCCAAAAACCTCCTTCCCTCAGTAAGAGCATTGAAGATGGGTCGTGGCTGGATCTTCCAGCATGACAACGACCCGAACACACAGCCAGGGAAACTAAGGAGTGGCTCCGTAAGAAGCATCTCAAGGTCCTGGAGTGGCCTAGCCAGTCTCCAGACCTGAACCCAATAGAAAATCTTTGAGGGAGCTGAACGTCCGTATTGCCAGCGACAGCCCCGAAACCTGAAGGATCTGGAGAAGGTATGTATGGAGGAGTGGGCCAAAATCCCTGCTGCAGTGTGTGCAAACCTGGTCAATAACTACAGGAAACGTATGATCTTTGTAATTGCAAACAAAGTTCTGTACCAAATATTAAGTTCTGCTTTTCTGATGTATCAAATACTTATGTCACGCAATAAATGCAAATTAATTACTTAAAAATCATACAATGTGATTTTCTGGATTTTTGTTTTAGATTCCGTCTCTCACAGTTGAAGTGTACCTATGATAAAAATTACAGACCTCTACATGCTTTGTAAGTAGGAAAACCTTCAAAATCGGCAGTGTATCAAATACTTGTTCCCCACTGTATATATTTAGCATGCTATATGGGCGTTTGATTTGTAGGAATTGTAATTTGTGTTGTTTATTAATGTTTTAGAGACTCTTTAACAAACCAGCCTGTCATTTGTGAAACCCCAGTGGATGTTATATCTACTGCAAATTGAATGAACAATTGTGTAAGCTTGCCTTGCTGTTTCATTAACTTTTAGGGATAGGGGCAGCATTTTCACTTTGGATGAATAGCGTGCCCAAGTTGAACTGCCTCCTACTCTGTCCCAGATGCTAATATATGCTATTATTATATTACTTTTGGATAGAAAATACTCTGAAGTTTCTAAAACTGTTTGAATTATGTCTGTGAGTATAACAGAACTCATATGGCAGGCAAACTTCCAAACAGGAAGTGGAAATTCTGAGGCTGGTTGTTTTTCAACTCATCGCCTATTCAAATCCCAGGAAGATATGGATTTGTTTGCACTTCCTACGCCTTCCACTAGATGTCAACAGTTGGTAGAACGTTGAATGAAGTTTATACTGTGTTGTGGGGCCGGATAAGAGGGGAATGAGTAGGTGGTCTGGCAGATTGCCAGTTCCTGGTCACACGCATTCCACATGATGTCGCCTTGTGTCTCATTACTTCTACAGACACGAAGGAATGCCTCCGGTTGGAACGTTATTGGATATATATGATAACAACATCCTGAAGATTGATTCTCTACTTAGTTTGACAAGTTTATTCGACCTGTGATATAACTTTTTGAAGTTTTCGTCCGACGTTATGCGTGACTTGCACGAGCGTTTGGATATGTGTACTAACCGCGCTAGCTCAACGCTCTAAGTACTAGGGTACCTGCCGCAGGCAGCTCAATTGTGAGAAATGTCTCAGTCCCTGTAGAAAAAATGTTGTGCTATCCAGGAGCACGAGTACAGGTCATCAATGAGCTGCTCCCAAACATTTTAAACCAGTATCATGAAATTGAGTCTACCATAGTCCATGTGGGATTCAATGACATTATGAAGGGCAGCTCAAAACAGCTGAAGATGGATTTTAAAGAACTGATTTGGTCACTACTTGACACCAACAAACGCCCCCTAATATCTGGCCCTCTGCCCTCTCTAAATCAATGTATTGAATGGTTCAGCAGACTTATAGCCCTCCATAACTGGCTACGAGACAATTTCATCTCTGTGGGTGTAACATTTATTATTTTCTGGAAACAAAGCTCATATTTTAAGTAGGATGGGATCCACCCAAATCATTTTGGATCCTTTCACAGCATTATAAGGCTGCGTTGAGACAATGACTTATCAATGACCCAAGCACAGCTAATTTAATCCCTACCATTGTGTCACTGAGTTGTCATAAGTCTTCAGCAGATGTACATTATCCCAGGGGCGGTGGAAGACACAATGTAAGTAACTTAATTTATGCCCCTCTTACTGCCATGAATGCCTCTGCTGGTCCTACAATTATTGTATGCAGTAATCATCAGAAAAGACAGAAATGCCAAAGGTGGAGGTCTGGCCTTTTTATATTCAGAACCACATTCCTGTAAAGCTTAGAAAGGATCTTATGTTAAATACTGCTGAAGTAATATGGCTACAAGTTCATCTGCCTCACCTAAAGCCAATTCTGTGGGAAGCTGCTATAGAACCACCAAGTGCTAACCGTCAGTATCTGGTTAACATGTGTGGTTAACATGTGTGAAACTAAAGAAAAAGAAACTATACTATGAAACAAAAAAAAGGATATAAAGAATGAAAGTTAAAAGCTTTGGAGTACCTTAAATAAAGCCCCATTTACTGGCTCAAATAGCCGACCAATCAGTCTGTTCAGAACCCTTAGGAAACTTCTGGAAATAAGTGTGTTTGACCAGATACAATGCTATCTCACAGTAAACAAATTGACAACAGACTTTCAGCACGCTTAAATGGAAGGACACTCAACAAGCACAGTACCTACACAGATTACTGATAGGCTAAGAGAAATTGATGATACACAGATTGTGTAGGCTGTTTTGGTAGACATTAGCGTGGTTTTTGACATTGTGATCATAGTCTGCTGCTAGAAAAACATGTGTGTTAGGGCTTTACACCCCTGCTTTTTTATATATAAAGAGTTACCTGTCTAACAGAACACAGGGTTTGTTCTTCAATGGAAGCCTTTCCATAATCCAGGTAGAATCAGGAATTCCCCAGGGCAACTGGCTTGGTCTCTTACTTTTTTCAATCTTTACTAACGACTTGCCACTTTGAGTAAAGCCAGTGTGTCTATGTATGCGGACGACTCAACACTATACACGTCAGCTACTACAGCGACTCAAATGACTGCAACACTTAACAAAGAGCTGCAGTTAGTTTCAGAAAATATTTCAAAATTAAAAGCATTGTATTTGGGACAAATCATTCACTAAACCCTAAACCTCAACTAAATTTGTAATGAATAATGTGGAAATTGAGCAAGTTGAGGTGACTAAACGGCTTGGAGTAACACTGGATTGTAAACTGTCATGGTCAAAACATATTGATACAACAGTAGCTAACATGGGGAGAAGTCTGTCCATAATAAAGCTCTGCTCTGCCTTTTTAACAGCTCTGTCAACAAGGCAGTTCCTACAGGCCTTAGTTTTGTCGCACCTGGACTACTGTTCAGTCGTGTGGTCAGTTGCCACAAAGAGGGACTTACACCATGCCCAAACCGGAATTGTGTGTGCGTCCGAGTATGCCATTGTGCACACATTGATTTTGTCCTCCCACTGCAAACGCGATCACGACACGCAGGTTGAAATATCAAGACAAACTCTGAACCAATTCTATTAATTTGGGGACAGGTCAAAAAGCATTTAACACGTATGCAAATTTAGCTAGCTAGCTTGCAGTTGCTAGCTAATTTGTCCTATTTAGCTAGCTAGCTTGCTGTTGCTAGCTAATTTGTCCTGGGATATAAACATTGAGGTGTCATTTTACCTGAAATGCACAAGGTCCTCTACTCTGACAAATAATCCACACATAAAACGATCAACCAAATAATAAATCATTTCTGGTCATCTCTCCTCCTTCCAGGCTTCTTTTTCATTATAAGGCAATTGGCAACTAACTTTCATAATAAAGTGCATTACCACAACCGACCTCAGTTCAACTTTCAATCACCCACATGGGTATATGTTCCTAAAAACCAATGAGAAGGTGGCACGTGGGTATATGCTTCTAAAAAAAAACAATGAGGAGATGGGAGAGGCAGGACTTGCAGCTTGTTCTGCGTCACAAATATAATACATTTATATTTTAGCTCCTGGCAACGCAGATGCTCGTTGGAGCGTGCAAGCAGTGTGGGTGCAATGATTGAATAACATGTATGTTTTAATTTATTTTGCAATGCTCGCACACCCGACGCGACCGGTGTGCTCAGCATGTTAGGATAATTGCAATTGGCTCAGAGCAGGCGGCACACAGAGAGCTAACACTAATAATTTGCATGTCAATATTTCCTGGCTCAAAGTGGAGGAGAGATTGACTTCATCACTACGGGTATATGTGAAAGGTATTGACATGTTGAATGCACCGACCTGTCTGTTTTAACTACCAGCACACAGCTCAGACCCTCATGCATACCCCACAAGACATGCCACCAGAGGTCTCTTCATAATCCCTAAATCCAGAACAGACTATGGTAGGTGCACAGTCCTACATAGAGCCATGACTACATGGAACTCTATTCCACATCAAGTAACTCATGCAAGCAGTAACATTAGATTTAAAAAACAGATAAAAGTACACCTTGTGGAACAGCGGGACTGTGAAGCAAAATAAACATAGGCACAGACACACATTGTGCATACAAGCGCACAATAACATACACACTTTACAGACATGTACACATGTATTTTATGATGTATGTGGTAGTGGAGTAGGGGCCTGAGGTCACACACTTATCGTGTTGGGAAATCTGTTGTGCATGTATCGTAGGGCGGCAGGTAGCCTAATGGTTAGAGCGGTCCGAAAGATCGAATCCCGTAGCTGAGAAGGTAAAAGTCTGTCATCTGCCCCTGAGCAAGGAAATTAACCCACTGTTCCCCGGGTGCTTAAGATGTCGATTAAGGCAGCCTCTTGCACCACTCTGATTCATGCGGAAGACACATTTCAGTTGAATGCATTCAGTTGTACAACTGACTCGGCATCCCCCTAAAATAGTATAACTGCACTAGTTTTGCTGGATCCCAGGAAGAGTAGATGCTGCCTTTGCAGCAGCTAATGGTGAATAAATACAATATACAAATAAAACAAATTTTCAAACCCTAACTTGTCATTCTTCTTTATTGTTGGAATGTTAATATTAGGGCTTTAAGATCTGTGTAATGCAATGCAGCTGAAGTAACGTAGCTAGGTAGCTAACTCTTTTCTTGCTTATTGTGTAGTGAAGGATAAAATATGTAGCCGAGCTTTATATGGACCCTAAAACGTTTGGTATTAATATTAGAACAGCAGTTTTCATTTTTAATTGCTTCCACTGGTTAATCATCAAAATGTCATAAATTGACTGAGTAAGGTAAATGCAAATCTTACATGTCAAACAGCTATTATGGAAAGTCCTGTTCCAGTACTACTCCACAGATGATGGGTACTTTACAGGTAAATTGTTGTTTTGCAATTCTCATATGCTGCTCATATGGTAACTGTGTATTTGTTGCGTGAGAAATATAAGGACGGCTATTACTGTCGCCAATACAGGCATTGTGAAAAACACAAGGCATGTCGTCAAGAATGACATGTTAGCCTATCCTTTGGTCCCTTCTACTGCTCGCAAATGATGTATTTACAGTGTATCTCCCTGCCACTAGTTGCTCCATTTTCGAGGGATATGCCACCACACTTTTGAAAAGAGGGGAAAGGCTAAGGGGAGGCATTGGGATTGAAGTGTCCCCTCTCTGACACCACCTCCCTGTCCACGCTCTCCCCACCCACACACTGACACAGGCTGTCAGGAATCAGGATAGGCACATGCAGCCCTTTCCTCTGACTGTCAGTGTCTTGCTCTTTAATACTAATTGTTTGAGAGCTTTCTTAACCGAAGCCCATTAATGAGGCAGGGGTTATTAAGTGCACTTCCCATTTGGCATTGTTTCCTAATCTCACCAAGCAGCCCAGTGATTCTCCTCCTCCTGCACATTCTGAGTTGTCAGTATGGAGTCTACACACAAGCACACACGTACTGATACACACATGCAGGGGCGTACACAAACGGGCACACATGTGCACACATATTACATTTTAGTAACTTGTTTTTCACACACACGCAGACGCACACACATTTCCAAGGTAGCGTTTAACCACAGGCACACACACACACCACAAAAAGTGGCTCTTCAGTTTTATTTCACTGCACTGGAAGACTGGTTGAGGACAGGTAGGCTAAAGGCCCCGTAGACTAGGTTCTTACTGCTCCTCGCAGAACTCGGCTAGGTGCAAGCGAACATCTGTGCTCTCACACTCCCTTAAAAGACCTTGAGAAAAAAGAGAAAAAAGCAGCAATATTACTCTTTGTCCCTCTTGAGACGCCGTAGCAACAACATCGCCAGTAACACTTCCTCAAAATAGTCAGAATTAATCTAAGATAAATCAAGAAATCTGTAATAAGTTTTTGTTTTTGCCATGGAGATTTTACATCTGTTTGGAGCAGTATTTCTCAACTGAAAATGTTTGCATGAAAACTCTTGTTGAATTACAACAAATACATCATTGTTCCCACTCCTACAAAAAAAATGTGTTTGCACAAAAACCGGCAAAAAACCTGCCAATGACAAAAACTAACAAAAATGTCACACAATGTGGTCATAATATAGGCCCGACCTGATTGGATTTGGAAACATACATTATGGTAAGCTTAACTTGTGTTTCACATGGTGTAACGGCGTTCCTCCTCTTCATCCGAAGAGGAGGAGCATGGATTGAACCAAAATGCAGCGTTGGAATAAGACATAATGAATTTATTGAACAAGACAARACGAACTATACTTGACAACTAAACAAAATAACAAACCGAATGTAGACAGACTTGGACCACGAACTTACATGAAACACGAAGAACGAACAAGTACTTACTACAAACAAAACGACGAACGAACGAAACAGTCCCGTATGGTGCAAACACAGACACAGGAGACAACCACCCACAAACAAACACTGTGAAACTACCTACCTTAATATGATTCTCAATCAGAGGAGATGAAAACCACCTGCCTCTAATTGAGAACCATATTAGGTACCCATTAACCAACATAGAAACAGAAAACATAGACTGCCCACCCAAACTCACGTCCTGACCAACTAACACATACAAAACGAACAGAAAACAGGTCAGGAACGTGACACATGGACCATACTGAACTATGGAATCCATTTTTTAAACTTATTTAGTCAACATGCTATGATTTGACCCTCTCTTTTCTGTGTTGTTTGTCAAATGTGTACTTGAGCAATAATTGTTGTAGAAAAAGAAAATATATATATACACTACAAGTCAAAGGTTTGGACACACCTACTCATTCAAGGGTTTTTCTTTATTTTGACTATTTCCTACATTGTAGAATAATAGTGAAGAGATCAAAACTATGAAATAACACATATGGAATCATTTAGTAACCAAAAAAAGTGTTAAACAAATCACAATATATTTTATATTTGAGATTCTTCAAAGTTGCCAAATTTTGCCTTGATGACAGCTTTCCACACTCTTGGCATTCTCTCAACCAGCTTCACGTGGAATGATTTTCCAACTGTCTTGAAGGAGTTCCCACATTGTCTGTATTGTATGTATTGTTGTGAAATTGTTAGATGTTACTTGTTAGATATTACAGCAATGTTGGAGCTAGAAACACAAGCACTTCGCTACACCCACAATAACATAAGCTACACATTGGTA
The DNA here is from genome assembly GCF_002910315.2 of Salvelinus sp. IW2-2015. NCBI lineage: Eukaryota > Metazoa > Chordata > Actinopteri > Salmoniformes > Salmonidae > Salvelinus > Salvelinus sp. IW2-2015. Next base: position 1,315,173 of record NC_036862.1, on the reverse strand, counting down.
AAAGACCAAGTCCATGTTATGGCAAGAACAGCTCAAATAAGCAAATAGAAACGACAGTCCGTCATTACTTTAAGACATGAAAGTCAGTCAATCCTGGAAAATGTTAAGAACTTTCCAAATTTCTTCAAGTGCAGTCACAAAAACCATAAACGCTATGATGAAACTGGCTCTCATGAGGGCCACAGGAATGGAAGACCCAGAGTTACCTGTGCTGGAGAAGATAGTTCATTAGAGTTACCAGCCTCAAAAATTGCATCCCAAATCAATTCTTCACAGAGTTCAAGTAACAGACACATCTCACATCCTTCATGGTTGAATTGCTGCAAAGAAGCCACTACTAAAGGACACCAATAATAAGAAGAGACTTGCTTGAGCCAAGAAACACAGGAAATGGACATTAGATGGGTTGAAATCTGTCCTTTGCTCTGAATAGTCCAAGTTTGAGATTTTTGGTTCCAACCGCCGTGTCTTCGTGAGACGCAGAGTAGGTGAATGGATGATCTCCGCATGTGTGGTTCCCACTGTGAATCATGGAGGTGGTGTGATGGTCTGGGGGTACTTTGCTGGTGACACTGCCAGTGATTTATTTAGAATTCAAGGCACACTTAACAAGCATGGCTACCACAGAATTCTGCAGCAATATGCCATCCCATCTGGTTTGCGCTTAGTGGGACTATTATTTGTTTTTCAAAAGGACAATGACGCAAAACACACCTCCAGGCTGTGTAAGGGCTATTTGACCAAAGAGAGTGAGGAGTGCTGCATCAGATGACCTGGCCTCCACAATCACCCGACCTCAACCCGATTGAGATGGATTGGGATGAGTTGGACCACAGAGTGAAGGAAAAGCAGTCAACAAGTGCTCAGCATATGTGGGAACTCCTTCAAGACTATTGGAAAACCATTCCTCAAGCAGCTGGCTGAGAGAATTCCAAGAGCGTGCAAAGCTGTCATCAAGGCAAAGGGGGGCTGTTTGAAGAATCTCAAATATAAAATATTTTTGGATTTGTACTTTTGGTTATTACATGATTCCATATGTGTTATTTCATAGTTTTGATGGCTTCAGTATTATTCAACAATATAGAAAATAGTAAAAATAAAGAAAAACCCTTCAAAGAGTAGCTGTGTCCAAACATTTGACTGGTACTGTATAACACCGTCGCCTACACAATACAACTATACAAAACATTAAGAACACTCGCTCTTTTCATGACATAGGCTGACCAGGTGAATCCAAGTGAAAGCAATGATCCCTTATTGATGTCATGTGTTATATCCATTTTAATCACTGTAGATGAAGGGGAGGAGACAGGTTAAACATTTATTTTTAAGCCTTGAGACAATTGAGACATGGATTGTGTAGGTGCACTATTCAGAGGGCGAATGGGCAAGACAACATTGTTAAGGGCCTTTGAATGGGGGTATGGTATGTAGCAGGTGCCAGGCGCACCGGTTTGACTGTGTCAAGAACTGCTATGCTGCCGGGTTTTTCACGCTCAACAGTTTCTGACGAATAGAGGCTGTTCTGAGGGAAAAAGGGGTAGAGTGCAACTCAATATTAGGAAGTTGTTCCTAAAGTTTGGTATGTGTTGTTTGCTGGAAGTTCATCAGGTCAAGGTTTACATTATGCCTACCCTTCATAAATTATACATTTGTATGGCCCACCATAACAAAGTCATTTTATCTAACAATGGATTTACCGCCTAAAATAAAGCTAGACCCTGTAGCAAAAGCATTCATAACATCACTCCAAATGGAGGAAAGAACCTTGCTTATCCTGGAAACAAGTGCTAACATCTCATAGGGTAAGCCTATAATAGCCATTCCCGAATAAAACAACCCATTTGAGAGGAAGAGCAAGATAACAATATATGAATCAACACATTGTTTCTGAAACACAGATTTTATTCAAACAAACAATTAAAAATAGTTTATCTGCCAGAATACATAAAGCACAGTCAAAAGCCGAATTTCATACATTCTCTAGAACATTCTTTCATGTGTTTTTTCGGAAAAAAACAAAATGATCGATAAAGACATCAGCATGATTGTTGTTAAAGTTATAATAATTTTTATTTACATTTTTTGCGATTGGCGGGATAAGCCATGGCGCATAAAATAACATAACATGTTTATATTGAAACAAAAGAGATGAGATGTAGTATACGCAGTAAAGGGCCCGGGTGTAGATGAATTAACATGATGTAAAGGTTTTCCAAAAGAAGTTCTTGCATCCAGCCTTGCGTTCACGCGGCGCCAGTACTGGGCCAGCTGCACGCTCCAGCTCGAGACGCACATCCTCCTGCTCCACGCCACGAGACAGGTCATCTGACTCAATCGCCTCGTTCTCTGCTTGTGCAAGCTCTGAGAGCAGCTCTGCGAGTGTATACCTGGCAAGCTCCTGAAAATAAATCAAATAACATAACATTTTATTTCTTCTGTTTTGTGGAGACTGAAAATGTCACATTTTAGCAACAAGACCCATTGAAATAGAAACAAATCAACATGCCTTAATAAAATGTAGCCTACCCATTTAGGAAGGAAATCAGTGTTTCAATGTTGTTTTCTCTTCCCTCATATTGCTTAAATAGATGTAGGCTATTTGATCTGGATTATTTATATTTAAGATGTCTGCAAATGTTTAAAATGACCTTTCCTATGCTGTTACGCATGAACCGATCACTTAAACTGAGATGTAAAACAACTTTTTTTCCCCAACGTGTTATTTTTTTTTTGAAGAACACGTTTCATTAATAAACATTAATACCCATTCTACTGTATGTTTTGACTTATTCTTGTCAAGTTTTGTTTGTAATTGACAACTAACTACAGCAGACCCCAAATTCCAGAGACATCTTTCGTTTTTATTGGATACATTTTCATTTTAAAGGTTGATTTAAAATATAGAACAATTCATATTTCGTTAGTTGCTCTGATAGCAGTATTTCCACATTTCTCCGCACTTAATGTCAATCTCTCCTGGCTCAACGTAGAGGAGAGATTGATTTCATCACTACTTCTATTTGTGAGAAGTATTGATATTTTGAATGCACCGAGCTTGCTGTTCAAACTACTAGCACACAGCTCAGACACCCATGCGTACCTCACAAGACATGCCCCCAGTTGTCTCTTCACAGTACCCAAGTCCAGAACAGACTATCGGAGGCACACAGTACTACTTAGAGCAATGACTACATGGAACCCTATTTCACATTTAAAAAACTCATGCAAGCAGTAAAATCAGATTTAAAAAACGGATTAAACTACACCTTATGGAACAGCAGGGACTATGAAGAGAGACACAGGCACACACGCATACACACACACACACATGATAACATATACACACACATACACATGGATTTTGTGTTGTAGATATGTGGGAACACATATGTTATGGAATATGTTGTGAAATGTAATGTCTTTATAATTGTATAACTGGCTTAATTTTGCTGGACCCCAAATATTTATACAAATACTTAATTTCGTGGTCGCTTCGGCACCATGAACATGTGCATCATGCTGTTCCCTGCATTGTGCTAATTTGATCGATTAATTTCCCCATGCGCCTGCAAGTAAAACCGCAGAGGTAAATGTATGGCACCACACTGTTTAACCTTAAATCTGTATATGGTATGATCTCTATACTCTGGAAGTAAATCTACTTAAACTGTAGTTTGCAGCTGTACCACCAAACTCAGAAAAAAATTGATTCTATGGTCACAGTAGCTGGATATATACGTTGTTTAAGAACGAAGACTTATAATGAAAGTCTGATTGAAGGTATTTACCTGTTTGCCTGCAGGTGCCATGAGTGACCGTTGAAGAAGCTGGCGAAGTTTGGCATCGGACGGAGCGGCAGAGACGCTGCTGATGGCCAGGGCTAGGGAAAGCAGCGCTAGGGCGCACTGGACACGCGTCGAGAGCATCTTCTTCTGGGTATCGGGGTGGCAGAGGATGGATGAAGGCGGTTCAATTGGGCAGAAAATAGTCGAGATGGGGTTCTCTTCGGGTTATGCTGCTCCTTCTGTTGTTCTAGTGCCCCCTCCGAACCCGTCTTTTAAACGGTTCGTCTGTCGTCAGGTGGTAAGGGGGGTTTCCTTCTGGCGCGTAACGTTTGGGTATGAGTGATGATTCCAAGTGACAAAGTTTCCACCGATTAGAGAGTCGTGCGCATCCTTCGAGAAAAGCGAATTCATGATCCTTTCATTTGTTGAATATCGTCCGATTAGTGAAATATGGTTTACTTTGTAGAGACTTTCGCTTCGTGTGGATCTTATTGAATTTCAACAAGTTCGTAAAATTTTTTTCGCCCAATGAAATGAACTCAAGGCCCTGTAATGGAAAATCAACAACACATACATCATGAATAGGCTACAATGTGTCAAACTGGCCTCCACTTTAATGACTATTGGATGACATGATGAGTCTGTACGTCACTCATGCCTGAACTGTTTTTGTTCTTCATAAATAAAGCTGTTGTTGGAAATATCCAACATATTGTTTCTACATATAGGACATACAGTATATCTTTCCAATTTAGAGGACTCTTATACTCATTCAAAACACTTCTCACATGGGTATTTTCACCCGCTAATTCACGTCATTGCGCATGCCTGCAATGATCCTTTTGCATTTACAACAATTAAATTATTATCGAACAAAATATCAGTATGAATATCTACAAATGAGACAAATATGTCTACATTGGAATAAAGCAAGTGACGCAGCAAATGGATTTCACTTAATCCTGCAGTTTTTTGTGTTATATAAAAGGGGCACTTTTATTTGAAAATGGATGTAATTCTTCTTCATTTCATTCATTCTTCGGCACACACTTACAAGAAAAGATTCATATTGACCTGCAATGGATGTGGAGTGCGTTTCGTGGACGAGTTCTGAATCCAAGTGGAATACTCAGAATAGCCCATTAACTTCCAGCAATTAATATTGTAGTGCACATGCTTTCCAACGAAATATCCCTTTTGATAGTCACATACTGTCACCACTGTTTGTCATTTCATGGCCTACATATACAGAGAGTTAATTAGACCAAATTATATTTGCTATATTTGTTATATTTGCTTGCCAGCCTTATGAGCTTCCCGATTTCTTGCCTGCATATGTAGAGTCGTAAGTGCGCAATAGTATCTATTTTTAGCGTTTACCTTCTAAGCCATTGTAATACGACTTCTAAAGAAGACTGCTAAATAGCTATTCAAATAGTAACCGAGACTACCCGCATAGACCCCATTTGCACTAAATCTCTTTTAATTTTGCACTGACTCATGTAATTACTCTTCTCTCACTCCTCCCTCTCTTCTTTCCATATTTCTCCCTCACTCTCTTCCACACACACACACACACACACACACACACACACACACACACACACACACACACACACACACACACACACACACACACACACACACAACTTGCATGTACAGTACATAGCTACGTCAATTACCTCGTACCCCTGCACAACTACAGTATACTATGACACAAAGATAAATTATATAAAGAATGAAATGTTGGGCCAAAAGGAAAACAGCCCCATCATTCATGAATAAGATGGCTCATTCATCGCAAAAGTTAATGATATTGCCAACCACTTTAATCATTTTTTTATTTGCAAGATTAGAAAACCTAGGCATGACATGCCAGCAACAAACGCAGACACTACACATCCAAGTATATCTGACCAAGTTATGAAAGACAAGCATTGTAATGTTGAATTTCGTAAAGTGAGTGTGGAAGAGGTAAAAAAAAAAGGTTGTCTATCAACATTGACAAGCCACCTGGGTCTGACAACTTGGATGGAACATTACTGAGAATAGCGGACGATATTGCCACTGCTATTTGCCATATCTTCAATTCAAGCCTACAAGAAAGTGTGTGCCCTCAGGTCTGGAGGGAAGCAAAAGTAATTCCTCTACCCAAGAATAGTAAAGCCCCCTTTACTAGCTCAAATAGCCGACTAATCAGTCTGTTACCAACCCTTAGTAAACTTTGGGAAAAAATAGTTTTAACCAGATACAATGCTATTTTACAGTAAACTAACATACTTTCAGCACGCTGATAGGGAAGGACATTTTTTCCGTGTACGGCACTTATACAAATGACAGATGATTGGCTGAGAGAATATGATGATAACATTGTTTTTGGGACAAAACCCACAACCTCAACTAAATCTAGTAATGCATAATGTGGAAATTTAGCAAATTGAGGTGACAAAACTGCTTGGAGTAACCCTGGATTGTAAACTGTCATGGTCAAAACATGTCGATGCAACAGTAGCTAAGATGGGAAGAAGTCTGTCCAAAATAAAGCACTGCTCTGCCTTCCTTCTTAAGGCTAGGAGGCAGTATTCGGAAGTTCGGATCACTGAAGTGCCCAAAGTAACCTGCCTGTTACTCAGGCCCAGCGGCTAGGATATGCATATAATTGGTAGCATTGGATAGAAAACACTCTGACGTTTCTAACACTGTTAGAATAATGTCTGTCAGTACAACATAACTGATATGGCAGGAGAAAACCCAAGGAGAATCCATCCGTAAAAAATGTTTTTGAGGTCACAGGCCATTTCAATGCTAGTTTATGGGATATTCAAAAGAATCCCTCCCAGATTGAAGTTCCTATGGCTTACACTAGATGTCAACAGTCTTTAGAAAGGGTTTAAGGCTTGTTTTTTGAAAAACGAACAATTAGCTATAGTTTTTCAAGGTGTCCCTCATTAGGACGCTAGTCTTGTGGCGCGCGTGAATGAGGGCCCGCACTTTGTTATTTATCTCCGGTATTGAACATACTACATTCCGTCTTAAATTGTATCATTTATTTACATATTAGGGTACTCGAGGATTGATTAGAAACGTTGTTTGACTTTTTTGGACGAAGTTTACCGGTAACTTTTGGGATTCCTATGTCTGCATGTTGAACGAGTGGAACGGTGGATTACTGAATCAAACGTGCCAACTAAACAGACTTTTTTGAGATATAAAGAAGGACTTTATCGAACAAAACAACCATTTGTTTTGTAGCTGGGACTCTTCGGATTGCAAACAGAGGAAGATCTTCAAAGGTAAGTGATTTATTTTATCACTATTTCTGATTTTTGTGACACCTCTGCTGGTTTGAAAAATGTTTTTAATGCTGGTGTATGCGGGGCGCTGTCCTCAGATAGAGCATGGTATGCTTTCGCCGTAAAGCCTTTGTGAAATCTGACAATGCAGCTGGGTTAAAACCTGTTAGTGATCCCTTCCCGCGCCAATCCCGTGAGCGGGATCGATTTGACAACATCCAGTGAAATTGCAGAGCACCAAATTCAAACTACAGAAATATCAATATTCAAGATAACCGAAAATATAAGTGTAATACATCAAAATAAAGCTTAACTTCTTGTTAATCCAGCCGCAGTGTCAGATTTCAAAAAGGCTTTACGGCGAAAGCAGACCATGCGATTATCTGAGGACAGCACCCCGTGTACAAACACATGACAATCATTTTCAACCAGGCAGGTGGTGACACAAAAGTCAGAAATAACGATATAATAAATGCCCCTACCTTTGAAGATCTTCTTCTGTTGGCACTCCAAAGTGTCCCAGAAACATCACAAATGGTCCTTTTGTTCGATAATGTCCTTCTTTATATCCCTAAAATGTCAATTTATTTGGTGCATTTGATTCAGAAATACACCGGTTTCAACTCGCCCAACATGCCTACAAAGTATCTAATAAGTTACCTGTAAACTTGGTCCAAACGTTTCAAACAACGTTCCTAATCCAACCTAAGGTATCCTAAAATGTAAATAATTGATACAATTTAAGACGGAATATACTGTGTTCAATACCGGATAAAAACAACGTGAAGCACGTTCCAGTTCACGCGTACCAAACAGTAGAATCCATCTGGAGTGACACAAACAAAGAACTGCCGTACTTCTTAATTTCTCAAAAGAAAAACATCAACCAATTTCTAAATACTGTTGACATCTAGTGGAAGCCATAGGAACTGCAACCAGGTTCCTATTAAATAGGGCTGTCAATAGAAACCAATGGGGAGTACTATGCCTTCAATTTTCTTTTACCCTGGATGGTTTGTCCTCGGGGTTTCGCCTGCCAAATCAGTTATGTTATATTCACAGACATTATTTTAACAGTTTTAGAAATTTTTGAGTGTTTTCTATCCAAATCTACGAATTATATGTATATCCTAGCTTCTGGGCCTGAGTAACAGGCAGTTTACTTTGGGCCCGCTTTTCATCCGGACGTGAAAATACTGCCCCCTATCCCTAAGAAGGGCCCGCACTTTGGGATGCAAGAAGTTAAGCTTTCAAACGATGTAAGTGACACTTGCATTTTGAATTTGCGCTCTGCAATTTCACCGGATGTTGTCGTGGTGGGACGCTAGCTAAACAAGGCAGGTCCTACAGGCCCTGGTTTTGTCATACCTGGACTACAGAGGGATTTAGGAAAATTACAATTGTCTCAGAACAGTGCAGCACAGCTGGCCCTTAAATGTACAGTACCCGTGAAAGGTTTGGACACACCTACTCATTCAAAGGGTTTCTCTTTATTTGTACTCTTTTCTACATTGTAGAATAATAGTGAAGACATCAAAACACATATGGAATCATGTCGTAACCAAAAAAGTGTTAAACAAATCAAATTAAAACGTATTTTATATTTTAGATTATTCAAAGTCGCAACCCTTTGCCTTGATGACAGCTTTGCACACTCTTGTCATGTCCGTTGCTTGTGTTTCTTGGCCCAAGCAAGTCTCTTTTTCTTATTGGTGTCCTTTAGTATTGGTTTCTTTGCAGCAATTCGACCATGAAGGCTTGATTCACGCAGTCTCATCTGAAAAGTTAATTTTGAGATGTGTCTCAAAATATGGGTTGCAATTTGGGTTGTTATTTCTGAGGCTGCTAACTCTAATGAACCTATCCTCTGCAGCAGAGGTAACTCTGGGTTTTCCTTTCCTGTGGCGGTCCTCATGAGAGCCAGTTTCATCATAGCGCTTTGTGGTTTTTGCGACTGCACTTGAAGAAACTTTCAAAGTTCTTGAAATCTTTCGGGATTGACTGACCTTCATGAGTCACCAACCCTGATCCGGTAGCACCCCCCAACTCACCCCACTGAGTAGCACAGCTAGCATAGCGTCACAAGTAACTTGTAGCATCTAAATATCATTAAATCACAAGTCCAAGACACCAGATGAAAGATACAGGTCTTGTGAATAAAGCCACCATTTCAGATTTTTAAAATGTTTTACAGGGAAGACAGAATATGTAAATCTATTAGCTAACCACGTTAGCGAAGGACACGATATTTTTACCAGGCAGATTCGGCTGGGCGCCCACGGCAAGTTCACATGCAAAACAGATATGATATAACATCGTAAATTGGGTCTTACTATGGCTGATCTTTCATCAGAATGTTGATCAAAGTGTCCTTTGTCAAGATGAGTCGTTGGTTCCGTTCAGAAATGTTCCTTTCCCACTCCATTTAGCACAGGTACCGGTCGAGTGGCACGGATTTCTCAAACGTAAATACAATCCGACAACGGAACACCGCAAAACTCCCGGAAAAATTCAAATAATCTGATTAAACTATATTGAAAAAACATACATTACGATGATATGGTCACATGTATCAAACAAAATTCGACACGGAGATAGTTTGCATACATAACGCCAGCAAAACAGTACACAAACGCAGCTCAAATTCGAGCATTCAGCAAACCGGAAGTTGTCGGTCACGCCAAAGAAATGGGTCCTATTTCACGTCAGTCCCAGATAAACAAAGAATTTCTCCTCTGACGTCCTCTTGACAACCAGAGGAAGGCGAATGAGGTGTGTTTCTGGTCATAGGGGGCACGACCATATATAGGCAGAGCTTTGAAGCCAGCATAACACATCTTGATTTTATGTTCTTGGTCATGGAAAGTGCTGTGGAATGACTTTTGTATCACTCAGAGACAAAATTGAAACGGTTTTAGAAACTAGGGATTGTTTTCTTTCCAATGGTATTATTTATATGCATATAGTAAGAGCAATAATTGAATAAGAGGCAGTTTAATCTGTAGAGCAAATTATGCTAATGCGAAAATAGCACTACCTGTATTCTCAAGAGGTTTTAAAGTAATGATGGACTTTCTCTTTTCTTATTTGACCTGTTCCTGTCATAATATGGACTTGTTTTTTTTTACCAAATAGGGCTATCTTCTGTATACCACCCCTACCTTGTCACAACACAACTGATTGGCTCAAACGCATTAAGAAGGAAACAAATCCCACAAGTTAACAAGGGATGCCTGTTAATATGGTTCTCAATCAGAGGAAACGTAAAACACCTGCCCCTGATTGAGAACCATATCAGGCTAGTTGACAACCCAACATAGAAACACATAACATAGAATGCCCACCCAGCTCACGTCCTGACCAACTAAACAAGACTGAACAAAGGAAATAAGGTCAGGAACGTGACAAACACTTTTTGGTTACTACATGATTCCATATGTGTTTTTTCATAGTTTGATGTCTTCACTATTATTCTACAGTATAGAGAATAGTATAAATAAAGAAAAACCCTTGAATGAGTAGATGTGCACAAACTTTTGACTGGTACTGTACATGGAGCGATAACCTAAGTATGTCAATAACTCATGGCTCAAAATAGAGGAGAGATTGACTTCATCACTATTTCTTTTTGTAAGAAGTATTGACATTCTGCATGCACTGAGCTGTCTGTTTAAACTACTAGTACACAGCTCGGACACCCATGCATACCCCACAAGACACGCCACCAGAGGTCTTTTCATAATCCCCAAGTCTAGAACAAACTATGGGAGGTGCACAGTCCTACATAGAGCTACGGCTACATGGAACTCTATTCCACATCAGGTAGCTCATGCAAGCAGTATAATAAGATTTAAAAAGCAAGTAAAAATACACCTTATGGAACAGCGCGGACTGTGAAGAGACACACACAGGCACAGACACATGATAACGCACGTACTCTACACACATGTACACATGGATTTTGATTGTAGATATGTGGTAGTAGAGTAGTGTCACACACTTAATGTGAGGAATGGGCCAAAATAATGCATGGAGGAATGGGCCAAAATACCAGCAACAGTGTGTGAAAACCTTGTGAAGACTTACAGAAAACGTTTGACCTCTGTCATTGCCAACAAAGGGTATATAACGAAGTATTGAGATAAACTTTTGTTATTGACCAAATACTTATTTTCCACCATAATTTGCAAATAAATTCATGAAAAATCCTACAATGTGATTTTCTGGATATTATTTCCTCATTTTGTCTGTCATAGTTGAAGTGTACCTATGATGAAAATTACAGGCCTCTCTCATCTTTTTAAGTGGGAGAACTTGCACAATTGGTGGCTGACTAAATACTTTTTTGCCCCACTGTAACTGAACACTATAACAAAATAACAAAGGGAATGAACGAAACCGAAATAGTCCTGTCAGGTGCAGAAACACAAAACAGAAAATAACTACCCACAAAGCATAGGTGGGAAAAAGCTACCTAAGTATGGTTCTCAATCAGAGACAACGATAGACAGCTGTCCCTGATTGAGAACCATAGAAATTTGGCCTGATTGGGCCAAAACAAAGAAATACAAAACATAGAAAAAGGAACATAGACTGCCCACCCAAATCACACCCTGACCAAACCAAAATAGAGACATAAAAAGCTCTCTATGGTCAGGACGTGACACACACACCACATATCAGTTATACATTGTCCCTTCACAGAGTCTAGTGCCTCAGTCATTTAAAAATTATTATTATTATTATTATGAATCTGTACATGTGTGACGAAAAGGGGAATTAGAGAGCTACAGAGATAAGATGGAAGGATGAATGAATGGATGGATAGATAGAAGGAAGTATATGTACAGTAGGATCCGGAATTATTGGATTCCTTGATAAAGATGAGCAAAAAAGACTGTATAAAATAAATTATACAAATACTAAGCTCTATTGTATGCAAAGAAAAAATATATATATTTTAACGAATCACACGAGTGTGAGGTGTGGCTCTGTTCTGGTGGTATTCTAGCTTACGGGGGAGGGTTAGGGGGAAGGTGTTGTGGACTAACGAAGGCCAAGTTTAACACGTTGGTCCACTGGACTCGTCACACATTTGGGCAGAAGTATCTGGGGGGTTCTACTAAGCTAACCTATGGAATTGTTTTAAGATGGTCATACTATGGATCATTTAGCTTTTTGATTTAGCCAAAACAGTTTGAACGCTACAGACGTTTTTATGAGAAGACAGATTTTTTGGATCATTGGATCATTTTAGAACCCGTTTAGGTATATAAAAAACATTTTTAAATGATTTGATAAAATATTTAATTTGGCCTTTAATACTACAGCCATAGAAATGCATTGAATAACACATTTATAAATAGCAAAAAATAAAGTCAAAAAGTAAATCATAAGGAATAAGGTTTTGAAGTGTCTGTCCTACACTCTTTTGAAGTGTCTGTCCTAAATTTGCTATCTAGAACCTAAAAGGGTTCTTCGGCTGTCCCCATAAGAGAACCCTTTGAAGAACCATTTTTGGTTCCAGGTATAACCCGTTTGGTTCCAGGTAGAACCATTTTGAGTTCCATGTATGTCACGCTGGAATAAAGGATTTGGATACATGCGCAGTAATACACAATAGGGGTTTTTAATACACCCAAAACAAACACATATACAGAAACACTAAGCTGTACCCAAACAAAAGAGCAAGGGTAAACCTCGTTGAACGACAAAGGACGATACACATAATACACAATACATAAAGGCATGCAGCATAACAGCTGCACCAATGCATAGGTACTCACACGACCAACGGACATGGGAACAATAACTGACAAAGACAGAGGGAACAGAGGGCACGTATATAACATACTAATCAGGGGCATGGGAACCAGGAGTGTGTAATCAGACAAGACAGTCCGAGGCTGATGATAATGATTCCCGCTCAGTAAAGCCTAGAAAGCCGGTGACGTAGACCTCCGGAACTGGTGAACAGAACGAGCAGCAGTATCAGGAGGATCCGTGACAAAGTAGAACCCTTTCCACAGAGAGTTCTACATCTAACCCAAAAGAGTTCTACCTGGAAACAAAAATGGTTCTTCAAAGGGTTCTACTATGGTGACAGCCGATGAACCCATTTTGAACCCTTTTTTTTTTAGAGTGTATATCTGAGAGATATAAGAAAGCTATTCTTTTCATTTTTTTTGTTGGCACAAAACGTCCATTCATTTGTATGGGTTACCTTCACACAAGTCCGGTGACGCTTGTGGAAGTACACCATCATGAGAATCTCTCCTTTCCACAAGGTCATATTAGTTTGTAGCCAAAACAGTTCGAACGCTACAGACATTTTCGTGAGAAAACTGATTTTCGGTACGTCTCATGGTCTGACAACACCAACGCAGATGTGGAAGGCCGACATAGGCGGATGCGGTGGATTGGGACGAAGCCCAAATAAAAAAAACAGATGTCTGTAGCTTAAACTGGTCACCTCCCTGACCAAGACCCTTCTCCCCCGATTGCTGAGTTTGGCTGGGCGGCCAGCTCTAGGAAGAGTCTTGGTGGTTCTAAACTTCTTCCATTGAAGAATGGTGGGGACCTGTGTTCTTGGGGACCTTCAATGCTACAGAAATGTTTTGTTACCCTTCCCGAAATTTGTGCCTCGACAGTTTCCTGTCTCAGCGTTCTACGGACAATTCCTTCAACATCATGTCTTGGTTTTTGCTCTGACATGCACTGTCAACTGTGGGACCTTATATAGACAGGTGTATGCCTTTCCAAATAATGTCAAATCAATTGAATTTACCACAGGTGGACTCCAATCAAGTTGTTGAAACATCTCAAAGATGATCAATGGAAACAGGATGCACCTGAGCTCAATTTCGAGTGTTATAGCAAAGGGTCTGAGTATTTATGTAAGTAAGATAAATTTGCAATTTAAAATCCTGTTTTCACTTTGTCATTACGGGTTATAGTGTGTAGATTACTGAGGATTTTTTATTTAATACATTTTATAATAAGGCTGTTACATAACAAAATGTTGAAAATGTTAAGGGGTCTGAATACTTTCCGAAGGCACTATATACATGCATCATCACAGATGGATGGACAGACAGACAGAAGGGCAGACAGACAGACTGTGATAAGCTCAGAAGCATGATGGGTGGTTCAAAGGAGTGATAGGATGCACAGCCGATGCCTCATCAGATATGTCTCCGCATCCTGCTTTTCAGAAAATTGTTAGATACAACTTCTGGAGCCTGTTGCTGAAAATTAAGGAGGATTTTCAGTGGTCGTCTAATCTCACTATGTTGTTACAGGGTAAAGTTAATATCTTGCCCTGGATTAACCTTTAATTCTCTATGATCTCTATGTCGCCACCTACAACATTTATAAAGGAAGTACATTTAACTCTCTCTAACTGAATATGGGGTGGAAAGCAGGCTACGATTGAACTCACCACTCTGCAGCATGTTACATACACCGGCGGATTTGCTGTTCCGAATCACTTTTTTAAATATTGGGCTTTTCAAATAAGAGCTTTACTGTGTGGATGAACCGTCAATGGCGTGCACCATGGAGTGCTATTTAATCTGCATTTAAACCACATAGACTAGAACATTTAATGTTTGCAGGGTTTGGGAATAGTTCTGAACTCCTTGACTGTACGGAAGAGGGTGGAAAAGGTCGTAGGTCATCAAACAAAATTCCATCAATTGTCTCCAATGTGGCACAATTTCCATTTATTAAATGGGTGTACATCCTTTCACATAGGCCTGTTGGTCTTCAAAGGGCATTTCTGTTATCATGGGCATTAATAATGAGACTGGCTTCCCCACATTTCAGGACATTATAAGGGGATGGTTTACTCAAAAATGATCTTTTAGTATCTTGTTCATTAGCCAAAAAAGTGTGCATGTCAGCAGTCAAGTTTTCAAGATAGTCCAAATTCAGTACAGAGCAAAAACTGTCATGATGTGTTTTGCATCATATGGTGCAGATTGCATCATCATTACCATTTTCGCTCTGTACTGAAAGTACTCTATCTTGAAAAATGTACTGCTGACATGCACACTTTAAAGATGAATATTCCTTGACAGGATCCTCATGCTTTCTGTATCTGCAGTTAAGGTCAATAATGAAAGCAGTGTGCTGTGGAATTTCCCCTGGCCAGAACACCCAATGGCAGGCTAGATAGGTCCCTACTATAAGCTCAAGAGGGCTAGTATCAAATAAAATAAAATCAAATGTGTTTATATAGCCCTTCTTAGATCAGCTGATATCTCAAAGTGCTGTACAGAAACCCAGCCTAAAACCCCAAACAGCAAGCAATGCAGGTGTAGAAGCACGGTGGCTAGGAAAAACTCCCTAGAAAGGCCCAAACCTAGGAAGAAACCTAGAGAGGAACCAGGCTATGAGGGGTGGCCAGTCTGGCTGTGCCGGGTGGAGATTATAACAGAACATGGCCAAGATGTTCAAATGTTCATAAATGACCAGCATGGTCAAATAATAATAATCACAGTAGTTGTCGAGGGTGCAACAGGTCAGCACCTCAGGAGTAAATGTCAGTTGGCTTTTCATAGCCGATCATTGAGAATATCTCTACCGCTCCTGCTGTCTCTAGAGAGTTGAGCAGGTCTGGGACAGGTAGCATGTCCGGTGAACAGGTCAGGGTTCCATAGCCGCAGGCAGAGCAGTTGAAACTGGAGCAGCAGCACGGACGGGTGGACTGGGGACAGCAAGGAGTCATCATGCCAGGTAGTCCTGAAGCATGGTCCTAGGGCTCAGGTCCTCCGAGAGAGAGAAAGAAAGAAAGAGAGAAAGAGAGAATTAGAGAGAGCATACTTAGTAGCAGACATACAGTATACGATTCACTTATAGGGAAGAAATACAAGAAAATACACGTGGAGAGTGCATGGTAGAAAAAGTTGCAGCTGATGGGATTTACCTCTGATTGGGAAAGGATATGGTCAAACCTGAATGAGGCATCTAAGAACCTTAGCCACCAGCTTATCCACATCCAAATGATTCACATGGCATTTGCCACTCCATATGAACGTCTTCGGATAAAATAATAACAAACCAAAACTGCACATTCTGTAAAAATAATGCCGTTATGCATATGTTCTGGGATTGTTTAGTAAGACAAACATTTTTGAGTGACATGTGCTTGGTGCTGTCAAGATTGATGGGAGTAAATCATGTCCCAGATCCCTGCCTATGCCTACTGAATGATGACTCATCTTCGTCTTTCACACCCTATTCGACAAGGAATTATATTAGCTTGATTTACAGCAGCAAAGAAAGACATTTTTCAGCAATGTTCCCTCAAAAATTGTAGGCACTGAGCAAATTTCAGGTCTTATGAGCAAAAACTATTTTGAAACTTCCAGTGCGCCTGTACGCACTTTAAAGATCCAATGCAGCCATTTTTTATCAAATCATTTCTGGGTAACAATGAAGTACCTTACTGTGATTGTTTTCAAATAAAACTAAAATAGCTTTTTAGCAAAGAGTAATTTCTCGAGGAAGGATTTTGCTAGGATTTTGCTTTCTTATTGGTCTATTAACAAATTTACTGCCTGGTGATGTCACCATGGAAGGCCAAAACGGGCGGACAGTTTCAGACAGTGGCCAATAGGCTATTGTGGCTATTTGAGCATAATGTAGGCCCATCAGAGTGGCCTATCAACAAAAATAATGGAACAAATGCCATAACATTTCCACATGAATATACAGTTTAAGTCTGAAGATTACATACACTTTAGCCAAATACATTTAAACTCGGTTTTTCACAGTTTCTGACGTTTTTAAAAATTCCCTGTCTTAGGTCAGTTAGGATCACCACTTTATTTCAAGAATGTGAAATGTCAGAATAATAGTAGAGAGAATGATTTATTTCAGCTTTTATTTCTTTCATCACATTCCCAGTGGGTCAGAAGTTTACATACACTCAATTAGTATTTGGTAGCATTGCCTTTAAATTGTTTAACTTGGGTCAAAAGTTTCGGGTAGCCTTCCACAAGCTTCCCACAATAAGTTGGGTGAATGTTGGCCCATTCCTCCTGACAGAGCTGGTGTAACTGAGTCAGGTATCTAGGCCTCCTTGCTAGCACACAATTGTTCAGTTCTGCCAACAAATGTTCTATAGGATTGAGGTCAGGGCTTTGTGATGGCCACTCCAATACCTTGACTTTGTTGTCCTTAAGCCATTTTGTCACAACTTTGGAAGTATTCTTGGGGTCATTGTCCATCTAGAAGACCCATTTGCGACCAAGCTTTAACTTCCTGACTGATGTCTTGAGATGTTGCTTCAATATATCCACATCATTTTCGTAGCTCATGATGCCAACTATTTTGTGAAGTGCACCAGGCCCTCCTGCAGCAAAGCACCCCCACAACATGATGCTGCCACCCCTGTGCTTCACGGTTGGGATGGTGTCTTTGGCTTGCAAGCCCCCCCTCCCAAATTTTTCCTCCAAACAAAACTATGGTCATTATGGCCAAACAGTTCTATTTTTGTTTCATCAGACCAGAGGACATTTCTCCAAAAAGTGCAATCTTTGTCCCCATGTGCAGTTGCAAACCGTAGTCTTTCTTTTTTATAGTGATTTTGGAGCAGTGGCTTCTTCCTTGCTGAGCGGCCTTTCAGGTTATGTCGATATAGGATTCGTTTCACTGTGGATATAGATACTTTTGTACCTGTTTCCTCCAGCATCTTCACCTTCAGGCATTTGGAAATTGCTCCCAATTGTGGAGGTCTACAATCTTTTTTCTGAGGTCTTGGCTGATTTCTTTTGATTTTCCCATGATGTTATGCAAAGAGGCACTGAGTTTGAAGGTAGGCCTTGAAATACATCCACAGGTACACCTCCAATTGACTCTAATGATGTCAATTAGCCTATCAGAAGCTTCTAAAGCCTTGACATCCTTTTCTGGAATTTTCCAAACTGTTTAAAGGCACAGTCAACTTAGTGTATGTAAACTTCTGACCCACTGGAATTGTGATACAGTGAATTATAAGTGAAACAATCTGTCTGTAAACAATTGTTAGAACAATTACTTGTGTCATGCACAAAGTAGATGTCCCAACCGACTTGCCAAAACTGTAGTTTGTTAACAAGAAATGTGTGGAGTGGTTGAAAAATGAGTTTTAACGACTCCAACCTAAGTGTATGTAAACTTCCGACTTCAACTGTATGTCCCCTTTGGTCCATTCTCCCAAATGTGAGTTATTACATTGTAAAATATAGTTTCTGCTATAGCGGATGTCTGGTGCCGCAGACTTTCTCAAATGTTCGCCTGCTGTTTCAGGTTCCAGCAAAAGTAATCAAAGTAGGAGAATAATCCACTATACACACTTCATGTTGCTCTACCATACTTTAAGCGGTAATCTGATGCAACATAAAATACTATAAAACTACTATAAACAAAGCAACCAAAACGGACAAGTTTATACAACGAACAAACAAACGCTGCACCACTGTGCATCGATCCCTATAGTGACCCCATTGCTAACCAAAATTAACTAGGCTATACCTGGGATAGTAACTCACTAACAACCATATGCAGCTACACCCGGCTCTGCTCTGTGATCTCAAATGCGCATTCTAGGTTACTCTGAGACAGCAGGTGATGGGAAAATAGAAGAAGGCATAATCTGCTCTTCTCAACCTACAATAAAATCACCAACTCAATCTTGAAGTTAGATTTGGTTTGCTGCATTTAAAGGGACTGTTATTATGTTGATTCAATCCCACTTCCCACAGTAAAGTGATAATTGTATCTCTCTCTCAAAGCCAGGAAAGATAGCAATTATTCTGTGCAGGACTGCTCCAGGAGATGCGCAGCCGGGAACATGTGCAGTTTAATAGGAACATTGCTTGCAGCTATGGTAAGATCCGGGGTTGGCTCTTGAAATTTTATTTGGAATGTACAACGGCAAAAGTTACCAGGGCAAGGCCATCTAAAGTACAGGAATGGGCAGGGATTTCCTCCACCATAAGGGACCAACTGTTAACTTCTCTGCGCTACGAATCCCGTTACCGGGATCATTTTCCTAAACAACCACTGAATTGCAGAGCGCCAAATGCAAAAATATTACAAAAAATATTTAGAATCATGCAATCACAAGTGAAATATACCAAAACACAGCTTAGCTTGTTGTTAATCCACCTATCGTGTCAGATTTTGAATATATACTTTACAGCGAAAGAAATCCAAGCTTTTGTGAGTGTAACAATCAATGCTACAACAGTTAGCCTTATATTAGCTTGGTTAGCTTGGTCACGAAAGTCAGAAAAGCAATAAAATTAATCGCTTAACTTAGATAATCTTTGGATGTTTGCACTCACGAGACTCCCAGTTACACAACAAATGTTATTTTTGTTCGATAAATATTACTTTTATCACAAAAAAACGCCATTTGGGTTGCGCGTTATGTTCAGAAAACCAAAGCCTTGTTCCGTACGACAAATTCCAAAAAGTATCCGTAATGGTCGTAGAAACATGTCAAATGTTTTTATAATCAATCCTCAGGTTGTTTTTAACAAACATAATCGATAATATTTAAAGCGGACCATAACCTATTCATTAAGAGACAAAAGGAAAATGGAGAGCTCCCCTCTGGCGTGCAGGCACTATTCAGAGGACACCTGACTACTTTTGAAAAATCTCATTCATTTTTCAAAATAAAAGCCTGAAACTATGTCTAAAGCCTGGTCACAGCCTGAGGAAGCCATTGGAAAAGGAATCGGGTTGATACCCCTTTAAATGGAAGAAAGACGGTCCAGGAAACACAGATTTTTATAAAAAAATATCACTTCCGGGTTAGATTTTCTCAGGTTTTCGCCTGCAGAATCAGTTTTGTTATACTCACAGACAATATTTTGACAATTTTGGAAACTTTGGAGTGTTTTCTATCCAAATCTACCAGTTATATGCATATCATATCTTCTGGGCCCGAGAATCAGGCAGTTATAATTTGGGCATGCTTTTCATCTACCAGTTATATGCATATCATATCTTCTGGGCCCGAGAAGCAGGCAGTTATAATTTGGGCATGCTTTTCATCCAAAATTCCGAATGCTGCCCCCTACCCTAGAGAAGTTAAAGCTTATGTGAGAAGCTGATCCATCGAGAAGCTGATCCATCAAGTCAATTGATTAAAGCACAATTCTAATGATGTCATATATAATTTTCAAACATTCAGTCACATTCAGATGTTTTGCTAACATTATAAAAGCAACATGAACTTGAGGATTGCAGTTCCTATGCCTTCCCCTATATGTCAATAGTCTTTAGAAATAGTTTCAGGCTTGTATTCTGAAAAATTAGGAAGTAAGAGCAGTCTGAATGAGTGGACTCTAAAGTGTCACAGAGCTTTTTCATGCGCACGCCCGAGAGAGTGCTTTTCTTGTTTACCTTTTATATTGACAACGTTATTGTCCGGTTGAAATATTATCGATTATTTAGGCTAAAAACAACCTTGAGGTTTGAATATAAACATTGTTTGACAGGTTTCTATGAACTTTACGGACACAATTTTTTATTTATTTTTATCTGCCTGTTTTGACTGCGTTTGAGCCTGTCGATTACTGAAGAAAACGCGCAAACAAAACTGAGGTTTTTGGATATAAAGAGACTTTATCGAACAAAAGTAACATTTATTGAGGAAATGAATGTGTGCTGAGTGCAACCATATGAAGATCATCAAAGGTAAGGGATTAATTTTATCTCTATTTCTGACTTGTGTAACTCTTCTACTTGGCTGGTTACTGTTTGTAATGATTTGTCTGCTGGGCTATGTTCTCAAATAATCGTAAGGTATGCTTTCGCCGTAAAGCATTTTTTAAATCTGACACCGTGGTTGGATTCACAAGAAGTTAATCTTTAAACCTATGTAAAATATGTTTTGATTTCTGAATTTTTATAATGAGTATTCCTGTATTTGAATTTGGCGCCCAGCAGTTTCACTGGCTGTTGAAGAGGTGGGACGCTAACGTCTCACGTACCCAAGAGAGGTTAATTGACAGGTTAGTGGTTAAAAATATATATCTTTATGATTATGGGGGTTAATTACCTTGTGTCAAGCCATGAAAATGTGATAAGCCTGATGAGTTTGCCATTTGTGAAGAGAATAGAACAATGTAATCTATCAATACATGAGTAGCATTACAAGGAAAGCTGGATCGCACCTGATTGGTAGGGCTAAGCATGAAAAGTCATTGAAAGGATGAGAAACGTATCCTACTACTTTCCCATTAAAGTGAGATGAGAAAATGTGGGTTAATATAGCTTTTACGTTATTGATAATATTAATTTAATTCATATTGTAAGGCATAAATATTTAACCTATAGCATTAATTATTCAAATTGACACAAATTAAATGACACAAATTAGTATTACAAACCAGAATCATGAAGATAAGACAGATATTGTGCAATTCTTGCCAGCTGTTACTTACGTCCCAAGGCTGTGTTACTCCCACCCCGCCTGCAGGTACAAGAGTAACGTTGTGTTAGTTCTATTCTCAGTCTGATTAATTTCATCTAATTTACCCTAGAATTGAAATTACAGTTGCTAATGGTAGAGGACATACAGTTGAAGTCGAACGTTTACATACACTTACATTGGAGTCATTAAAACTTGTTTTTCAACCACTCCACACATTTCTTGTTAACAAACTATAGTTTTGGCAAGTTGGTTAGTGCATGACACAAGTAATTTTTCCAACAATTGTTTACAGACAAATTATTTATCTTATAATTCACTGTATCACAATTCCAGTGGGTCAAAAGTTTACATACACTAAGTTGACTGTGCCTTTAAAAAGCATGGAAATTTCCAGGAAAAGATGTTATGGCTTTAGAAGCTTCTGATAGCCTAATTGACATAATTAGAGTCTGTTACCTGTTGATGTATTTCAAGGTCTACCTTCAAACTCAGTGCCTCTTTGCTTGACATCATGGGAAAATCAAAAGAAATCAGCCAAGACCTCAGAAAAAAGAATTGTAAACCTCCACAAGTCTGGTTCATCCTTGGGAGAAATTTCCAAATGCCTGAAGGTATCACGTTCATCTGTACAAACAATAGTACGCAAGTATAAACACCATGGGACTACGCAGCCGTCATACCGCTCAGGAAGGAGAAGCTTTTTGTCTCCTAGAGATGAACGTACTTTGGTGTGAAAAGTGCAAATCAATCCCAGAACAACAGCAAAGGACCTTGTGAAGGCGCTGGAGGAAACTGGTACAAAAGTATGTATATCCAAAGTAAAACGAATCCTATATTGATATAACCTGAAAGGCCTGCTCAGCAAGGAAGAAGCCACTGCTCCAAAACCGCCATAAAAAAAGCCAGACTACGGTTTGCAACTGCACATGGCTGAGTTATCGTAGTTTTTTGGAGAAATGTCCTCTGGTCTGATGAAACAAAAATAGAACTGTTTGGCCATAATGACCATCGTTATGTTTGGAGGAAAAAAGGGGAGTCTTGCAAGCCGATGAACACCATCCCAACCGTGAAGCACGGGGGTGGCAGCATCACGTTGTGGGGGTGCTTTGCTGCAGGAGGGACTGGTGCA
Source organism: Salvelinus sp. IW2-2015 (assembly GCF_002910315.2). Classification (NCBI taxonomy): domain Eukaryota; kingdom Metazoa; phylum Chordata; class Actinopteri; order Salmoniformes; family Salmonidae; genus Salvelinus; species Salvelinus sp. IW2-2015. The sequence goes on along the minus strand of NC_036862.1, from coordinate 1,292,526 downwards.
CTTCACAAAATAGATGGCATCATGAGCTACGAAAATGATGTGGATATATTGAAGCAATATCTCAAGACATCAGTCAGGAAGTTAAAGCTTGGTCGCGAATGGGTCTTCCAAATGGACAATGACCGCAGCATACTTCCAAAGTTGTGACAAAATGGCTTAACTTCTTACGGCTCGACAACATTCTGCTGAAAAGGCAGAGCGCGAAATTCTATTTTTTTTATTTTTTATATTTAACTTTCATACATTCACAAGTGCAATACACCAAATTAAAGCTTAACTTCTTGTTAATCTACCCATCGTGTCCGATTTCAAAAAGGCATTACAGCAAAAGCACACCATATGATTATGTTAGGTCAGAGCCTAGTCACAAAAAACACATACAGCCATTTTCCAGCCAAAGACAGGAGTCACAAAAAGCAAGAATAGAGATAAAATGAATCACTAACCTTTGATCATCTTCATCAGATGGCACTCATAGGACTTCATGTTACACAATAAATGTATGTTTTGTTCGATAAAGTTCATATTTATATCCCAAAATCTCAGTTTATATTGGCGCGTTATGGTCAGTAATGTTGTGCCTCGAAAACATCCGGCGAATTTTCAGAGATCCACATCAATTTACAGAAATACTCATCATAAACTTTGATAAAAGATACAACTGTTATGCACAGAATTAAAGATATACTTATCCTTAATGCAATCGCTGTGTCAGATTTTATAAAAGCTTTACGGAAAAAGCACACCATGCAATAATCTGAGTAAGGCGCTCAGACACAAAAACAAGCCATACAGGTACCCGCCATGTTGTGGAGTCAACAGAAGTCAGAAATAGCATTATAAATATTCACTTACCTTTGATGATCTTCATCAGAATGCACTCCCAGGAATCCCAGTTCCACAATAAATGTTTGTTTGTTCGATAGAGTCCATCATTTATGTCCAAATAACTCATTTTTGTGAGCGCATTATGGTTCACAATCTAAACTCACGAGGCGCAGGCAAGTCCAGGCGAAAGTTCAGACGAAAAGTCCAAAAAGTTATATAACAGTTCGTAGAAACATGTCAAACGATGTATAGAATCAATCTTTAGGATGTTTTTAACATAAATCTTCAATAATGTTTCAACCGGAGAATTCCTTTGTCTTTAGAAAAGCAATGGAAGGCAGGTCGCTCTCACGGCCATGCGCATGACCAGCTCATGGCACTCTGCCAGACATCTGGTTGAAACAGCTCTCCTTCTCTCCTCCTTCACAGTAAAAGCCTCAAACAAGGTTCTAAAGACTGCTGACATCTAGTGGAAGCCTTAGGAAGTGCAATATGACCCAATAGCCACTGTATATTAGAAAGGCAATGAGTTGAAAAACTACAAACCTCAGCTTACCCACTTCCTGGTTGGATTTTTCTCGTTTTTTTTTCTGCCATATGAGTTCTGTTATACTCACAGACATCATTCAAACAGTTTTAGAAACTTCAGAGTGTTTTCTATCAAAATCTACTAATAATATATATATTAGCTTCTGGGCCTGAGTAGCAGGAAGTTTACTCTGGGCACCTTTTCATCCGAATGTGAAATTCTGCCCCCTATCCCAAACAGGTTAAGGACAACAAAGTCAAGGCATTGGAGTGGCCATCACAAAGCCCTGACCTCAATCATATAGAACATTTGTGGGCAGAACTGAAAAATTGTGTGCGAGCAAGGAGGCCTAGAAACCTGACTCAGTTACACCAGCTCTGTCAGGAGGAATGGGCCAAAATTCACACAACTTATTGTGGGAAGCTTGTGGAAGGCTACCCAAAACATTTGACCCAAGTTAAACAATTTAAAGGCAATGCTACCAAATACTAATTGAGTGTATGTAAACTTCTGACCCACTGGGAATGTGATAAAAGAAATAAAAGCTGAAATAAATTATCCTCTCTGCTATTATTCTGACATTTCACATTCTTGAAATAAAGTGGTGATCCTAACTGACCAAAAACAGGGAATTGTTACTGGGATTAAATGTCAGGAATTGTGAAAAACTGAGTTAAATTTTTTTGGGCTAAGGTGTATGTAATCTTCCGACTTCAACTGTATATAAATTGTGTGTCATAAAATATAGCCTCTCTAGCTCTATCCATCTCTGAGTAATTAGGAAAAAAACAAAAAGTGTTACTTTCGCCCCGGTTCTCCCCTACGTTCTCAATGTGATTGACAGACAGCGTAAGTAATTATCCTCCCCCTCTGACATAGTGTTCCCTGTTGGGGCCATTCATAGGCGGGCAGCACAACACGACAGCTCACACACTCTGCTGTGTGATGCCATGCAGCAGCTCCTAACACACCAATAAACGCGTCTGCTTAATGACTAAAATAATGTAAAACGAGAACTATTGGGGTCTGAACTGCCTATTTTTACATAATAACAATATTTAATTTAACTTAAACACTAACATATTCCACTGCAAGTCAGAAGCTAAGCATACAGATCATTAGAAATGCTAGGTTTTGAGACCTCAATGCAAAGCTTGAATTCAAATGTAATTTACATTTAATTGGTTGAGATGCAATATTGAAGTAAAGATTGAATGTTTGAACGGGGAACAATTAAAGCTCATCAATCCAAAAGTATTATTGGTTCATAACTTGTTTGTTCATTAGCAACGTGGGACAAGAGTTCATTTACATGATTTCCAACGACATCATTGAGACCCATGATGAAAAATGTTTACTGTATCTTTGCTTTTTCACAAAGATGCAATAAAGCATGATTGAAATTCTGTAGTTTTGATTAGAAGACAATTGATCTAAGTTTATTTAGTTGTGCTATTAGTTTTTGAATAAATAATTCATTTAAAGCTTGGATGCCAAAGTCCTTGATGCCATCTCCTGCCATTGTACCCTTGGGCAAGGCATGCAGTGCATTCGGAAAGTATTCAGACCCCTTCCCTTTTCCCACATTTTGTTATGTTACAGCCTTAATCTAAAATGGATTAAACAAATACAAATTCCACCAATCTACAGACAATACCCCGTAATGACAAAGCGAAAACAGGTTTTTAGAAATGTTTGTAAATGTATTACAAATAAAAAAACAGAATTACCTTATTTAAATATTATTCAGACCCTTTGCTATGAGACTTGAAATTGAGCTCAGGTGCATCCTGTTTCTATTGATCATCCTTGAGATGTTTCTACAACTTGATTGAAGTCCACTTGTGGTAAATTCAATTGATTGGACATGATTTGGAAAGGCACACACCTGTCTATATAAGGTCCCACAGTTGACAGTGCATTTAACACATATATTTTCAAGAATGTTAAATATTTGAATTTAGTATTTTTGAATTTCGCACTCTGCAATTTCACCGGATGTTGGCCAGGTGAGATGCTACCATCCCACATACCCTAGAGAGGTTTTAATACATTTTAGAATAAGTCTGTAACGTAACAAAATGTGAAAAAAGTGAAGGGGTCTGAATACATTCCTAATGCACTGTACTACCCCTTAACTGCATCAGGGATAATTGGCCCCACTGCAATCTGCCCTATGGATCACTTTGCAACAGGCGTCCATCAGTGGCCGGCTTTGGATCCCCCTTGTCCTCATCTGGTCCTGTGCACAGGGGGTGTCATGTTTTGTCATTGATTATCATGTCTTGTCCCTGTGCTTCCCTTCTATTCGTTTCCCTCTGTTGGTCTTATTAGGTTCTTTCCCTCTTTCTTTCCCTCTCTCTCCCCCCCCCTCTCTCCCTCTCTCGCTCTCTCTCTCTATCGTTCCGTTCCTGCTCCCAGCTGTTCCTCATTCTCCTAACGGAGATGTGTGTGGTGTGTGTGTTGGTGTGTGTGTGTGTGTGTGTGTGTGTGCTGTGTTGTGTGTGTGTGTGTGTGTGTGTGTGTGTGTGTGTGTGGTGTGTGAGTGAGGGAGGGAGGGAGGGAGGGAGAGGGAGGGAGGGAGATGGAAAGAAGAAAGGAGGAGTGAGAGAAGAGTAATTACATGTCAGCTGTGCTAATGGTGCATGAAGTGGCTGCTTCTCCTGTCCCCCGTGTCTCTCTCTCTCTCTCTCTCTCTCTTCTCTCTCTCTTTCTCTCTCTCTCCCTTCTCCTCTCTCTCTTCTCTTTCTCCTCTCTCTTCTCTCTCTCTCTTGTTCTCTCTCTCTTCTCCTCTCTCTCTTCTCTCTCTCCTCTCTCTTCTCTCTCTTCTCCCTCTCTCATCTCTCTCTACTCTCTCTCTCTCCTCCTCTCCATCTCTCTCTCTCTTCCTCTCCTCTCTCTCTCTCGTCTCTCTCGTCACTCTCTCCTCCCTCTCTCCTACACTTACTCTCTGCTCTCTCTCTCCTCTCTCTCCCCCTCTCTCTCTCTCTCTTTCTATCTGACCTCCCAGTCTGCTATTGAGGATGACTCTCTGCTGCCACAGGCTCCCCCTGTTATGCTGGCTGTAATGGAACGGACCCCAAAAGCGGACTTAACAGAAACAGAGTCTCTTTATTTCCAGTCTTAAACAAAAACGATACTCCTGGATATTATCTTAGGTAAATACAAAACAGGAAAACTGAAATCCTCTCGTCAGTAGAGAGGAACGACTGGAGACCGCGACCGACACGAAACTGCAGGTTGCAATCGGGAAAGGCCAGGGGCCGATAAGCTTGCCTACCATACGCACACCTGCTCCACCAGCAGAAATGAACAGGAAAAGGCCAAAACACGAACAGGGCGGAACAAGGAACAACAGAAACAGCAAAAACATTCAAAACAAGGTCACACAGTGACATAGTAAGCGCAAAACAGAAGAGGAGAAATAGGTGACTCTTAAAAATCAGAGCGGCCAAATAATAGGGGATCAGGTGCCCATGAAAAGAAGTAAACTGTTAAGGGTAGTTAGGAGGACACCTGAAGGAAAGCTAGAGGATACAGGAACGGAAAAACGATCAGAGAGAAAGAGAGCGCAGAAGAGGGAGTTAGGTAGGGGGAGGAGAAGAGAGGATCGACGTGGATAGAAAAATAAAGAATGAAAGGTGGAAAGCCATCAATCCTAAGATCCCAGACGCCCAGCCGACTTACGGCAGTTTGGGGCTGGTTTTGTCCCAATGAGAGGGTGAAATTTACAAGAATATTCCTGGGCATAGTTGAGAAAAGAAGAATAAAACCGTCTCCCACCTTACGTTCCCACTCAAATCACCCAAACACCATGCCAGGCAGTCATTTTCCCACAAAGACCTCGCGAGAAGTTTATGGTGGTGACGTTTATGAGGTTTTTGACGTTTTAAGTTCCCGAGACATTCTCAGAACATACCTGCAACTTGGTTTTTTTTTAATAACTGTTTTTTTTAAAGAATGGGAATCCCTTTGATATAAAATTCATCCTTTTGTTTTAAAAATATACTTGGTTTTAGATGGAATCCCCTCCTGTTTTTTAATCATCTTGTTTTTATTACTGTTTTTTTTTTTTTTAAGATGGGGATCTCCCCTTTTTGTTTACATGTTTTTTTTAAATATACTGGTTTTTTTTTAGAATGGGAATACTCCTTTGTTTTTGATCAAT
>NC_036862.1:1263391-1286976 GCF_002910315.2 Salvelinus sp. IW2-2015 | reverse complement strand
TCCAGGCCTTAAACAAAAACGATACTCCTGGATATATCTTTAGGTAAATACAAAACAGGAAAACTGAAATCCTCTCGTCAGTAGAGAGGAACGACTGGAGACGCGACCACAGACTGCAGGTTGCTTCGGAAGGCACAGGCCGTAGCTGACATAGACACCTGCTCACACGCAGCATCTGAAGAGCAAAAACACGACAGGGCGGAACAAGGACACAGAACAGCAAACATCAAACAAGGATCGACAAGGACAGAAGCGGAAAACAGAGGGAGAAATAGGGACTCTAAATCAGAGGGCAAAATAGGGGACAGGTGTGAAAAGAGTAAATGAGGTAGTTAGAGAAATGAGGAACAGCTGGGAGCAGGAACGGAACGATAGAGAGAGAGAGCGAGAGAGAGGAGAGAGGGAGGGGGAGAGAGAGGATAGAAAGAGGGAAAGAACCTAATAAGACCAGCAGAGGGAAACGAATAGAAGGGAAGCACAGGGACAAGACATGATAATCAATGACAAAAACATGACAGTACCCCCCACTCACCGAGCGCCTCCTGGCGCACTCGAGGAGGAACCCTGGCGGCAACGGAGGGAAATCATCAAATCAACGAACGGTCCAGCACGTCCCGAGATGGCGAACCCAACTCCTCTCCTCAGGACCGTAACCCTCCAATCCACTAAAGTACTGGGTGACCACGTCCCCCGAGAACGCATGTCCATGATCTTCCGTACCTTGTAAATAGGTGCGCCCTCGACAAGGACGGGGGGGGGAGGGAGACGAACGGGGGCGCGAGAAAAGGCTTGACACAGGAGACATGGAAGACAGGGGGGACGCGACGAAGATGGGCGCGAAGAAGCAGTCGCACAGCGACAGGATTGACGACCTGAGAGGACACGGAACGGACCAATGAACCGCGGAGTCAACTTGCGAGAAGCTGTCGTAAGGGGGAGGTTACGAGTGGAAAGCCACACACTCTCTGACCGCGACAATACCTAGGACTCTTAACCTCGTTTATTGGCGGCTCTCACAGTCTGCGCCCTGTAACGGCAAAGTGCAGACCTGACCCTCCTCCAGGTGCGCTCACAACGTTGGACAAAAGCCTGAGCGGAGGGAACGCTGGACTCGGCGAGCTGGGACGAGAACAGAGGAGGCTGGTACCCAAGACTACTCTGAAACGGAGATAGCCGGTAGCAGACGAAGGAAGTGAGTTGTGAGCGTATTCTGCCCAGGGGAGCTGTTCTGCCCAAGACGCAGGGTTTCGAAAAGAAAGGCTGCGTAATATGCGACCAATCGTCTGATTGGCCCTTCTCTGCTTGACCGTTAGACTGGGGATGAAACCCGAAGAGAGACTGACGGAAGCACCAATCAAACGACAGAACTCCCTCCAAAACTGTGACGTGAATTGCGGGCCTCTGTCTGAAACGGCGTCTAACGGGAGGCCATGAATTCTGAACACATTCTCAATGATGATTGTGTGCCGTCTCCTTAGCGGAAGGAAGCTAGCGAGGGGAATGAAATGTGCCGCCTTAGAGAACCTATCGACAACCGTAAGAATCACAGTCTTCCCCGCAGACGAAGCAGACGGTAATAAAGTCTAGGCGATGTGAGACCATGGTCGAGAAGGAATGGGAAGCGGTCTGAGACGACCGGCAGGAGGAGAGTTACCTGACTTAGTCTGCGCGCAGTCCGAACAAGCAGCCACGAAACGGCGCGTGTCACGCTCCTGAGTAGGCCACCAAAAACCGCTGGCGAATAGAAGCAAGCGTACCCGAACGCCGGGGTGGCCAGCTAACTTGGTAGAGTGAGCCACTGAAGAACAGCCAGACGAGTAGAGACAGGAACGAACGACAAGAGGTTACTAGGACAAGCGCGCGCGACCAGTGTGAGTGAGTGCTTGCTTTACTGTCTCTCAATTCCCCAGACAGTCAACCCGACAACACCGCCCTTCAGGGAGGATCCCCTCGGGGTCGGTAGAAGCCACAGAAGAACTAAAGAGACGGGATAAGGCATCAGGCTTGGTGTTCTTATTTCCCGGGCGATAAGAAATCACGAACTCGAAACGAGCGAAAAACAACGCCCAACGAGCTTGACGTGCATTAAGTCGTTTGGCAGAACGGATGTACTCAAGGTTCTTATGGTCAGTCCAAACGACAAAAGGGACGGTCGCCCCCTCCAACCACTGTCGCCATTCGCTAGGGCTAAGCGGATGGCGAGCAGTTCGCGGTTACCCACATCATAGTTGCGTTCCGATGGCGGACAGGCGATGAGAAAAATAAGCGCAAGGATGGACCTTATCGTCAGAATGGAAGCGCTGGGACAGAATGGCTCCCACGCCACCTCTGAAGCGTCAACCTCGACAATGAATTGTTTAGTGACGTCAGGAGTAACAAGGATAGGAGCGGATGTAAAACGCTTCTTGAGGAGATCAAAAGCTCCCTGGGCGGAACCGGACCACTTAAAGCACGTCTTGACAGAAGTCAGAGCTGTGAGAGGGGCAGCCACTTGACCGAAATTACGAATGAAACGCCGATAGAAATTAGCGAAACCGAGAAAGCGCTGCAACTCGACACGTGACTTAGGAACGGGCCAATCGCTGACAGCCTGGACCTTAGCGGGATCCATCTGAATGCCTTCAGCGGAAATAACAGAACCGAGAAATGTGACAGAGGAGACATGAAAGGCGCCACTTCTCAGCCTTCACGTAGAGACAATTCTCTAAAAGGCGCTGGAGTACACGTCGAACGTGCTGAACATGAATCTCGAGTGACGGTGAAAAAATCAGGATATCGTCAAGGTAAACGAAAACAAAGATGTTCAGCATGTCTCTCAGTACATCATTAACTAATGCCTGAAAGACAGCTGGAGCATTAGCGAGACCGAACGGCAGAACCCGGTATTCAAAATGCCCTAACGGAGTGTTAAACGCCGTTTTCCACTCGTCCCCCTCTCTGATGCGCACGAGATGGTAAGCGTTACGAAGGTCCAACTTAGTAAAGAACCTGGCTCCCTGCAGAATCTCGAAGGCTGACGACATAAGGGGAAGCGGATAACGATTCTTAACCGTTATGTCATTCAGCCCTCGATAATCCACGCAGGGGCGCAGAGTACCGTCCTTCTTCTTAACAAAAAAAACCCCGCTCCGGCGGGAGAGGGAAGAGGCACCACGGTACCGGCGTCGAGAGTAACAGACAGATAATCCTCGAGAGCCTTACGTTCGGGAGCCGACAGAGAGTATAGTCTACCCCGAGGGAGTGGTCCCCGGAAGGAGATCAATACAACAATCATACGACCGGTGAGGAGGAAGGGAGTTGGCTCTGGACCGACTGAAGACGTGCGCAGATCATGATATTCCTCCGGCACTCCTGTCAAATCACCAGGTTCCTCCTGAGAAGAGGGGACAGAAGAAACAGGAGGGATAGCAGACATTAAACACTTCACATGACAAGAACGTTCCAGGATAGGATAGAATTACTAGACCAATTAATAGAAAGATTATGACATACTAGCCAGGGATGACCCAAAACAACAGGTGTAAAAGGTGAACGAAAAATCAAAAAGGAAATGGTCTCACTGTGGTTACCAGATACTGTGAGGGTTAAAGGAAGTGTCTCACATCTGATACTGGGGAGAAGACTACCATCTAAGGCGAACATGGGCGTGGGCTTCCCTAACTGTCTGAGAGGAATGTCATGTTTCCGAGCCCATGCTTCGTCCATAAAACAACCCTCAGCCCCAGAGTCTATCAAGGCACTGCAGGAAGCAGCCGAACCGGTCCAGCGTAGATGGACCGACAAGGTAGTACAGGTCTTGATGGAGAGACCTGAGTAGTAGCGCTCACCAGTAGCCCTCCGCTTACTGATGAGCTCTGGCTTTTACTGGACATGAAATGACAAAAATGTCCAGCAGAACCGCAATAGAGGCAAAGGCGTTGGTGATTCTCCGTTCCCTCTCCTTAGTCGAGATGCGAATACCTCCCAGCTGCATGGGCTCAGTCTCTGAGCCGGTGGGAGGAGATGGTTGAGATGCGGAGAGGGGGAACACCGTTAACGCGAGCTCTCTTCCACGAGCTCGGTGACGAAGATCTACCGTCGTTCTATGCGGATGGCGAGTGCAATCCAAGAGTCCACGCTGGAAGGAACCTCCGGGAGAGAATCTCATCTTTAACCTCAGCGTGGAGTCCCTCCAGAAAACGAGCGAGCAACGCCGGCTCGTTCCAGTCACTGGAGGCAGCAAGAGTGCGAAACTCTATAGAGTAATCCGTTATGGATCGATCACCTTGACATAGGGAAGCCAGGGCCCTGGAAAGCCTCCTTCCCAAAAACTGAACGATCAAAACCCGTATCATCTCCTCTTTAAAGTTCTGATAATCGTTAGAACACTCAGCCCTTGCCTCCCAGATAGCTGTGCCCCACTCCCGAGCCCGACCAGTAAGGAGTGATATGACGTAAGCGATCCGAGCTCTCTCTCTTGAGTATGTGTTGGGCTGGAGAGAGAACACAATATCACACTGGGTGAGAAAGGAGCGACACTCAGTGGGCTGCCCAGAGTAACATGGTGGGTTATTAACCCTAGGTTCCCGAGACTCGGAAGACCAGGAAGTAGCTGGTGGCACGAGACGAAGACTCTGAAACTGTCCTGAGAGGTCGGAGCCTGAGCGGCCAGGGTCTCAACGGCATGACGAGCAGCAGACAATTCCTGCTCGTGTCTGCCGAGCATTGCTCCCTGGATCTCGACGGCAGTGTTGCGAGAATCCGTAGTCGCTGGGTCCATTCTTGGTCGGATCCTTCTGTTATGCTGGTGAATGAGGACCCAAAAGCGACTTAACGAGAAACAGAGTCTTTATTCCAGTCTTAAACAAAAAAACGATACTCCTGGATATTATCTTAGGTAAATAAAAAACAGGAAAACTGAAATCCTCTCGTCAGTAGAGAGGAACGACTGGAGACGCGACCACAGACTGCAGGTTGCTTCGGGAAGGCACAGGCCGTAGCTGACATAGACACCTGCTCACACGCAGCATCTGAAGAAGGCAAAAACACGACAGGGCGGAACAAGGACACAGAACAGCAAACATCAAACAAGGATCCGACAAGGACAGAAGCGGAAAACAGAGGGAGAAATAGGGACTCTAATCAGAGGGCAAAATAGGGACAGGTGTGAAAGGAGAAATCGAGGTACACACACGCACACACACGCACACACACACGGTCCACTGGTTGTTTGTGTTTAATTTACTGGTATGTCTTCTCTTCCGCATGAATCGCCAGACTTCCTTCTCTGCCTTCCTAACTTGACAGCCGTTATTCATGAGCAGCACAGGAGAGCGGTTTTATAATCACATCGATTTGAATCATATGGCTTTAACGTCAGCTATCACATTCCATACGTTTGTCTGTGTGTGCAGGTTTTGCTGTGGGTGGATACTGTTTGTGTATACACACACACACAGCATCTCCATTTTACTGTAATCTGTGTGTCTCTATGGCCATGCACATTTATGTACCTATCATATTCCCTGGTTAGCCATCCTTTGTTTTGGATTTATTCTTATTTTTAACTCTAATCTGACGTATTTCTTATTTCTTTCTCTCCAGGCATGTGAAGCTTTGAGAATCGTGTCAAAATGATTGAATCATTGACAGGCATTCTAAATGACCCATCATGTTCAGGTGTTATTGTCACACGTATAGGACAAGATGTTACTAACACGTTCAATGGTATCAATTGGCGTTAGGGCACGTATGCAATTTACGGAACAAGGTACATGGAGGAATTTTGGGGAGGGTCATGCTTTAAAAAATTCAGTCTGGGTATTTTTGTATTTTTTTATTTAGTCCAGGGGAGGTTCATGTATTTTTGAATCAATTCAATTTCTATATTTCTCAGTGTTTTAACAGTAGTTGCTTATTATATCTCGATGTGTCCCTGATGCTCAGCAGCAGCGCATGATTCTCCGCTGAGCCTGCAAGATCAAATGCTCCTATAATTTTGTGTGGTCTCAATAAAAATGATCAAAAGCCTTAGGCTATACAAAGTGCATGCTCAGAGAAAAAAAAAAAATTCTAAGAAAATCTACAATTACTTTGGGTACAGGGAGGGCCAATAATTTTTTTCAATCATTCAGGGAGGGTCATGTGAAATATATTTAGCTTAAAGAATCGATGTCTGCGCCTCCGCATAATAAAAAAAAATCCCCATCAAAATCCGTTTGTTTAAGCTAGAGATAACTTTTTATCTTGGGAGCAAGAAAATACCCTCCCTTGGATTAGAAACTCATTGCAGGTTCTGAAAATCATGTTTTTTTTTTCTGTGATGTCACAGAGAATGTATTTTCTTGTGCCTTTCTTCTTATCTTTTTAACCACAGATCACAGAAACGCACTGTTTTCACATACGTACACACTGGTTTGGTGATGGAGATTACGAATATGAGGTTGAAAAGTGGCGGAATTACATTTTCATTTCAGAGAGGTGAGACCTTCTCTGTGTACACCTTAATATAACAAATGTACAGTCCCTTACACATGTTTATTCTCTTGCCTCTCATTTATTATTTACATTTACATTTACATTTAAGTCATTTAGCAGACGCTCTTATCCAGAGCGACTTACAAATGGGCATTCACCTTATGATATCCAGTGGAACAACCACTTTACAATAAGTGCAATCTAACTCTTTAAGGGGGGGGGGGGGGTTAGAAGATTACTTTATCCTATCCTAGTTTCCTTAAAGAGGTGGGGTTTCAGTGTCTCCGGAAGGTGGTTGATTGACTCCGCTGACCTGGCGTCGTGAGGGAGTTTGTTCCACCATTGGGGTGCCAGTGCAGCGAACAGTTTTGACTGGGCTGAGCAGGAACTGTACTTCCTCAGAGGTAGGAGGCGAGCAGGCCAGAGGTGGATGAACGCAGTGCCCTTGTTTGGGTGTAGGGCCTGATCAGAGCCTGCTGAAGGTACGGAGGTGCCGTTCCCCTCACAGCTCCGTAGGCAAGCACCATGGTCTGTTGTAGCGGATGCGAGCTTCAACTGGAAGCCAGTGGAGAGAGCGGAAGAGCGGGGTGACGTGAAGAGAACTTGGGAAAGTTGAACACCAGACGGGCTGCGGCGTTCTGGATGAGTTGTAGGGGTTTAATGGCACAGGCAAGGAGCCCAGCCAACAGCGAGTTGCAGTAATCCAGACGGGAGATGACAAGTGCCTGGATTAGGACCTGCGCCGCTTCCTGCGTGAGGCAGCGGGTCTTACTCTATATTATTATATTATCACATTATTATCTATATTATCACATGATCCACCCCCTATGTGTGTGTGTGTGTGTGTGTTGTGTGTGTGTGTGTGTGTGTGTGTGTGTGTGTGTGTGTGTGTTGTGTGTGTGTGTGTGTGTGTGTGTGTGTGGTGTGTGTGTGTGTGTGTGTGTGTGGCGCTTTGCCGGCAATGTCCTGCCCAAGGCGGTGCTACACAGGCCAGAGGAACTGCTGCCAGAGTCAGAATGGAATGTGGCTCCAGAAAGAACAGGAGGATGGTCGACATGATATTCACGGCACGGCAACTCCAGGAGAAGTGCCGTGAACAACATCAGGACCTTTTCATGGCCTTTGTCGACCTCTCCAAGGCCTTTGACACTGTGAGCAGGGTAGTACTATGGGGCATTCTACTCACATTTGACTGTCCAGACAAATTTTTCAACATCCTTTGCAAGTTCCATGATGGAATGTTGGCTCGGGTGGCCATAGGAGGGCAGGAGTCAGTGCCCGTTGGCGTAAGCATCAATGTGAGGCAGGGGTGTGTGCTGGCACCGGTACTCTTTAACATCTTCCTCCTATGTGTCACCCAGCTTCTCCACAAGGAGCTTGAAGACAGCAGCGGTGTTGCGGTGGACTTCAGGCTGGATGAAAACCTATTGAACATCAGGAGGCTCCAAGCAACCACCAAGGTTTTGACAGAGCGGGTTCTTGAGCTGCACTATGCTGATGACTGTGCTCTTGTGACCCACACTCCGGAAGACCTTCAGTCCATCCTTGTAGCGGCTGTGAGGGTCAATAGCAGGATGGGACTGTCTATTAACACCACCATGACAGAGGTGGTCTGCCAATGGAGATCTAGCCCTCCTCCAACCATGCCTGTCTTCAACATTGAACACAAATCACTGGCAATAGTTCCGTCCTTCAAGTACATGGGCAGCATCCTCTCAGAGGTCTGCAGCATTGACCTCGAAATTCAAAATAGGATTAAGCAAGCATCACCTGCCTTCGGGAAACTCAGACGCAGGGTCATCCAAAACAGGGATTGCCACCTCCACACCAAAGTCGCCGTCTATCAAGCCGTCTGCATGACCACATTTCTTTACAGCTGTGAAGGTTGGGTCACTTACAGTCGCCACAAGAAGCAACATGAGCGATTCATTTTTACATTTACATTTTTTTTAACGCTCTTATCCAGAGCGACTTACAAATTGGAAAGTTCATACATATTCATCCTGGTCCCCCCGTGGGGAATGAACCCACAACCCTGGCGTTGCAAGCGCCATGCTCTACCAACTGAGCCACACGGGACCACAATTCACGATTCCACATAAGATGCCTGCAGCGCATCCTGGGAATCACCTGGTGCAACCGTGTGGCGCATACAGAAATACTTGCTAAGACCAACTGTAAGAGTATGGAGGCCTTGGTCACCCAACACCAACTGCGCTGGCTTGGGCATGTCATTAGAATGTCTCAGAAGCACTTGCCGTGGAAAATACTGTATGGTCAGCTACATCTTGGCCGATGGTCTGTAGGGGGGCAGATGAAGCGCTACAAGGACCAGCTAAAAACGTTGCTGAAGAATGAATGATCTACAGAGGTGGGAGGAGGAGAGGAGTACAAAGAGACAGCAAAAACAGCTCAGGAGACATGCAACCATGCCTACCCCCGCCAACACAGTTTGCATATGCCACACCTCCAATAAAGTTTGTGGATCTCGGATTGGACTGTATAGTCACAAAATAATTAATTGTTAACTCAAAAGTGGAAGTCATCATCGATTACAATGGACTACCATAAGCAAGTGCTTGTTCATGCTTCAACTCATGTGTGTGTGTTTGCGTGTGCAGATACATGTTTGTGTACTGTACTGTACATCCACCATAGGAGGTTGGTGGCACCTTCATTGGGGGGAATGGGCTTGTGGTATGGGCTTGTGGTTTCCAGGTGTTTGATGTCATTCTATTTGCTCCGTTCCGTTCATTATTATGAGCTGATCCATAGTCAATGTTCTAGAATTTACAGTAATAATGATGAAGATGTGGTGCATAAAAGAACCAGAGAATATTAGGGGCCTCTTCTGTCTTGGCTACAATTACTTGCTTACTTAGGCCCATCTCCCTAGGATGAGCATAGGCCGTCAACAACGCCTCAACAGCGAACCTGAACAGGCTGCAATAGGGAATTCCTATTGTCATTAACAGCCACTCTGTGAGGAAATTACATACTGTAGATTCCTCTCAAACCTCTATTTAACTATCGACCTAGTCCTCCTGTGCCCTTGGTGTGCCATTATGGGATGTAAGGGTGAAGGGATCTGAGATGTCTATGGGGAAGGTGGTCATGTAACCTGAGACAGATCAGTAGGCTACAGTCTAACAAAATGATTGAAGTGGGCAGGTCAAAAACACACAGCCTCATGGCACCTCTCTATTTATATAATCTCATATTAAAGCCACAGTCTGCAATATATACCAAACCGGGTCAGGCAAATGGCAGAGTCTGGCTGGTTTGAATGGTAGATTTTAGCATTAAAGCTCACAGAGCTCCTTGTAATGCAGATTAGACGGTGGAATAAACCATGTCTGATATTACTGGCTGCAATCTCTCAGCTGCTGAGGGTACTCTAAAAAAAACGGCAGACTAATTGTGAACAAAATGACAGCATTAAAATCAAAATGAATCTCTGAGGGTATGCTTACACTATGACATTTTTCTCAAACAGAAATCAATCTGTGGTCTGAATTATGTTAAAGGTCATGGCTTTTCTCTTTCATTGGCCAGCAGGGATGTTCTTGTCCCATCGCTCATTAAGCGAGTCTGGTGGCACAAATACACACACGGTTTTTCGGAGTATCACAATACAGACACGGTGCAGCACCGCCTGGTGCTGTATCATATCCTCAGATGATGATGAGATATTATGTAGTGTTTACTGAGTGTGTGTGTGTGTATCTGTGTGTTTCTGTCTTTGTGTTATGTTTGCGTGTATGTATGTGTGTGCATCTGTGCATGGCTTTGTGTTTTGTGCGTGTCTTTGAGATGTGGGCCATGTCTTATCTTGCGCAGGACAAGTAAAGAGACAAGCCACATCTTCCCTGATATGTTTGTCTGTCAAGTGGCAACGTCATCAATGCCATTCAATCTATGCCTTGTGAAAGCGATCAGAAGACTCCAAAAGAGCACCTGCTCTCAGAATCACTCTATTGATGTTTAAATACTACCTCTAAGGCATTCCATTTTTCTATTCGCATATTGCTAATGATCGATTCACTTCATCTAGAAATGGGATGACGTGGAATGGTTTTCGTATGTGCGCATGTGTGTGTGTGTGTGTCTTTGAAGGGAGTTTTCCCTAATGTTAGGGGGAAGAGGCTGTCTTGATTGATGGCTGTAATGCAGCAGTCTAATCTCACGCTCCATGCCCTGGTCACTGGCTGTCAGCTGGTCAGATGGACCAGTGTTTTTTTACAGTAGTCACAACACACAGCAGTTTGCCTTATCTTAGCCAAGACACTCAGACTGCCCATGTCACTGGGTTTTTGTGCATGACTCTGTGTAGGTGTATATGGGTGAATGTATTTTGTATGCTTTGTTTGCTTTTTTGTTTTGTATCGTGAATATGAGTGTGTTTATCTGAAATGTAGTGCATGTAAGTATTTTTGTTAGAATGTGTGTGGTGTGTGTGTGTGTGTGTGTGTGTGTGTGTGTGTGTGTGTGTGTGTGTTGTGGTGTGGTGTGTGTGTGTGGTTTGTGTGGAGTGGTTGTTGTGGTGTGTTGTGGTGTGTGTGTGTGTGTGTGTGTGTGTGTGTGTGTGTGTGTGTGTGTGTGTGTGTGTGTGTGTGTGTGAGCCACTGGTAACTCTCGGCAACTTTGAATGGCTAACAGTTCTGTTACTCACAGCAGGGTGTTGTCTCCTGTAACTCCTCATACATGCCTCAGCAGAAGACATAAAAGGATAAGCATACACTTTCCTTCCTTTTCTTCCTCCCTTCCGCTAGTCTTTAGAATACTGCTCTGACTCCTGGGGGAGATAGTAGGCAAGCGATTAGTGATGCCATCCAAACCTTATATCCCGACTGTTGACCCTGATATAATTTCCCGATTATGGCATCTATTGTGTAATATATACACCGTCATTGTGGGTTCAATTCCCGTAAGGATCACGCACACATACTGTATGAAAATGTATGCACTCCCTGCACTTGTCACGTCCTGGCTATAGAGAGGTGTTTTATTCTCTATTTTGGTTAGGCCAGGGTGTGACTAGGGTGGGCAGTCTATGTTCTTTTTTCTATGTTGTTGGTTTTCTATGTGTTTGGCCTGGTGTGGTTCCCAATCAGAGGCAGCTGTCTATCGTTGTCTCTGATTGGGAGCCATACTTAGGTAGCCTGTTTTCCCATTTTGTGTTGTGGGTGATTAATTTCTGTTTAGTGTGTGTTGCACCCGACGGAGCTGTTTCGGTTGTCACTTTGTTGTTTTTGCTTTTAGTGTTCAGTTTCTATTAAACATGACGAACACTTACCACGCTGCGTTTTGGTCTTCACCTTCTTCCGACGACAGCCGTTACAGCACTATGTCACTTTGGATATATTATATAGTACCAGTCAAAATGTTTGACACATCTACTCATTCCAGGGTTTTTCTTTATCTTTACTATTTTCTACATTGTAGAATAATAGTGAAGACCTAAAGACTGTGAATTAACACATATGGAATCATGTAGTAACCAAAAAAGGGTTAAGCAAATCCAAATATATTTTATACTTGAGAATCTTTAAAGTAGCCACCCTTTGCCTTGATGACAGCTTTGCACACTCTTGGCATTCTCTCAACGCTACTCGTGTTTCTTGTTTTGTTCCAAACATGTCCACATCCTCTTGCCTTCCCAAGAAGCGAGGGAGCACCAGAGAGGGACCTTAGGGTGCATTGGCTGGGAGGTATTCTGAAGAAGGGGAGGGGGATGGGATAGAACGCATCATCGTCTCAGTGGGTGTGTGTTTCGCTGACTCACACCGAGACATGTTACGTCCACCTAGAGCCTTGATCCCTTCCATTTATTCAAGTGAAGTGTACAGGCTTGTCCTCCTTGATCTCTGTGTAAAAGTCCTGCTTTTCATCTCATTTTATTAAATTAGCAGCGATGCAGTTGGAGAGGCATGGTGGGGTTTGTGCATTGATGTGAATTTGTGTTGTAGTCTTTAATGTCCTCTGATGCTGTTGAAAGCCAGACACAAGCATACTGAGTGTCAAAACACACAAACACTCTAACATACACGTATCACATCCTGACTCTCTGAGGTCCCTTAAGATCCCATGGCACTTATGGTAAGGGTGTTAACCTGGTGTCCTGGCCATATTCTCAACCTGGCCCCAATTCCATCACGGCCACCAAATCATCCCCCTCACGCCTCACCTCTCCACCATGATAACTGATGAGTGGTGAGCGTTCTGGCACAAAATGGTTTTGCAGTGCATCACCCTAGGGTGCTACACATTGGTGATGGATGAGGTGAGTTTCCCCCTTACTATGTAAAGTGTTTGATGAAAATAGGCTTGATGAGACAAGACGAACTGGCAACAGACAAACAGAAAACACAGGTATAAATGCACAGGGGATAATGGGGAAAATGGTTGACACCTGGAGGGGAGTGGAGACAAGCACAAGACAGGTGAAACAGATCAGGGAGTGACAGAGGCTATATTACAGGTACATTTCTACGTTTACCACTAAACTACCAGAATTTTGGTAGCTTTCAATGTTTTTTATTTTATTTTATCACATGACATCTAGTGGCCTTTTGGAATACTTCAGATGATCATATGTGTCTGTAATTATCTCTGGCTCTCTGTGGCCTTATCACAAAATATATAAAATAATCAAATAAGATAAAAACATTTTCTTAAATAATTGACTGACTGACAAAGCTGTAAAACATTATCCTAAATACAAACCATCAACTTGGTGAATACCATTGGTGTTAAATATGAGGGTTTTAGTATGAAATATTCGTTATATATTTTCACACACTTTTATACATTTTACTATGTCAATATGTCTTTGTTATTTCATGTTTTGGTGGCAAACTGGTTGCATATGTAAAACAAGTCAATAATTGTAAGAGTTGTAGAGTTAATTTTAAATAATGCCATTGTTGATTAGATGCTTTTTACATTAATTAGACAATTTTTTCTTGAACCATATGGTTCTAGAAACCATATCCACTTGAAACTCATGGGCAATATGGACACAGATATATATAAAAAAGGAATACTATATATGAATCCATTAAATTACAAAAGTTTGCCATAGATTACCTGTTAATTACCAAAATTACTGAATGTTCCGGTAACTTTGGTAAATTGCCGGTAGCTTTGCAACCCTACACAGTAGGATATACAGGGGAGATAGAGTAGGGAGGAGATACAGCATAGAAACGAGACCAGACTAGGATGTGGACCCTGGTCTCTCAGTGTGGGAACAACAGGGACTGTGAAGAGACACACACAGGCACAGACTGCACTCTCTACACACATGCACATGTATTTTGTATTGTAAATATGTGGTTGGTGTAGTGGTGGCCTGAGGAAACACACTGAATGTGTTGGGTAAGGTGTTATGAAATGTAATGTCATGTAGTATTTTAAACTGTATGCACCTGTCTTATTTTGCTGGACCCCAGGAAGAGTAGCTGCTGCCTTGGCTAATGGGGATCCATAATAAATACAAACGTTACCCACTCATGCACACACTGGAAGTTTTTACTGTAAAGATGATACTGTAAAACTGTCTATGGAGCTCACATGCACTCCTTTTATGTTCTCCTTCCTCCAAACGTGTTCCTATGCTTATTGCAGCTACAGTCAGCATTGTGCGCTTATCAATGGGTTACCTCTGTACTTCTTACCCTGAAAATCATGAATTCACTCTATAAAATACCCACATACTGTAGCTCCCTCAAATATTACCTGCTCTATTGACCAATGGCCAGGTTGAATTGGAATCCCATGGTGGGGAATGGCTATTATGAAGCGTCAATCATATTAACCTGTTGATATGCAGTGAAACCATCTGTCATTCACTTACATAAGTGAATTATCTTAGCCTTCCTGGACAAAAGCCTTTCTTCACCTCATCACCAACATTTACTAACACCAAAACTTTGAACTGTAGTCAATGGACACCCTGCACCCTACTATACTAACTCCGTTAGACAGGTAGAGCCCAGGGCTAACCAATTGATACAGAGAGACACCCATCCTAATCATTCCCATCAGGGATGCCTGGGCTATGATAACCAGACCTGGATTCAAAAGGCATTTTGTTTTTTGTCAATTGCTTTGAGTGTTTGATTGAGCCTGTATGATGCCTGTGCCATATAGGCAGGGTTTGCACATTTGGGACTATTCCATTGGTTTCATTGGGCCAAGCTAGCTCAATCACGTGGTGTTAAGGTATATGAGGGAAATAACAATACTATTTGAACCCAGGTCTGATGCTAACCCACTGTGACAAGAAGGAAATCTCTGTAATGGTGGCCTTTCCAGAGGCTTGGTCACAGCACACCCATCAGACAGCAGTAGATTAGATTCATAACAACCATTTCACCACAACACAGTGAGCATTCACTGCATGGATTTTCTTACCTTACCGACCACACACACACTCACGCACATAAAAAGAGAGGAAGTGAAAGGGGAAAGAGAGAGAGGGTAGGGAGCGAGAGAGAGAGAGAGAACGAGAGAGAAAACAGATAAATCTGCCTTCTCTGTAAACACCACAGCGGTAAGAAGTTTTAATGCCTGACATACAGTAGTCGCTTCTCAAGCTCGATAATCAAACACCCCAGATGTGTCTAAATATTTGCATTGTTTCAGAAGCATAATTAAATAACAATTACTGCTGGCTAAATGTCTTTTCCACATTGTCTGTCGTCAAGAGTCGCAGGGGAGAAAACACGGTAGAGGTGTTCCTGTTTTCACAGCCAATAAGGCTGTAATGAAAAATGCATCAAACGGCCCATTAGTCCTCGCCTGGAGCCTCTTAATCAGCCCCAGTGCGTGGGTGGAAGTCTGCAGCTTAATGCCTTGCGCTCGTGCGCGAGAGCCCCATCTCCAAACACTCGCCGACTGGATGCCATCCCTTAATGCTGTACGCCGCAGTGGCTTTTCTCCATTAGGATGGAAATCTGATTGTTTTTCGCTCTCCTCAGTGTCACTCTATTAAACAGGACGGAAGTATCCCTCGTGGCCGCTAATTAGCTATAATCATAGTAATGTGGCCGGCCTAACCAGAGCCTTTAAAACACACAGTGTCAACAAGAGTACTGTGTGTGTGCGCACTTGTATATGTGGGCTGCTCTACCAGCTCTCACAGTCTCGCATCAGAATTAGACTTAGTTCATTCATTTATAAAATGTAACATTTTGAAGTTGTTCCAAATTTCAGCATTTAAGGTTAAGGTTAGACATTAACTCCAAATGGTAAAGGTAAGGGATAAGGTCTGGGACAGGCTTAAAACAAAAAGATCAAAAACAACTTTATATTGCTGGATTTGAACTCACAACCTTTGGAATCAGAGGCAGATGCTCAAGGTTAGGGTTAAGTTCAGACATTAAGGTTAGGCATTAACTCCAAATGGTTGAGGTAAGGGTTACGTTTTAAAGAAGGTCGACGACATCCGATCCTCGTTTGCTAAGTCAAACGACACCGCTGGTTCTGCTCACACTGCCCTACCCTGTGCTTTGACCTCTTTCTCCCCTCTCTCTCCAGATGAAATCTCGCGTCTTGTGACGGCCGACCGCCCAACAACCTGCCCGCTTGACCCTATCCCCTCCTCTCTTCTCCAGACCATTTCCGGAGACCTTCTCCCTTACCTCACCTCGCTCATCAACTCATCTGACCGCTGGTACGTCCCTTCCGTCTTCAAGAGGCGAGAGTTGCACCTTCTGAAAAAACTACGACTCGATCCTCCGATGTCAACAACTACAGACCAGTATCCCTTCTTTCTTTTCTCTCCAAACTTTGAACCGTGCCGTCCTTGGCAGCTCTCCTGCTATCTCTCTCAGAATGACCTTCTTGATCCAAATCAGTCAGGTTTCAAGACTAGTCATTCAACTGAGACTGCTCTTCTCTGTGTCACGGAGGCGCTCCGCACTGCTAAAGCTAATCTCTCTCCTCTGGCTCTCATCCTTCTAGACCTATCGGCTGCCTTGATACTGTGAACCATCAATCCTCCTCTCACCTCTCTCGAGCTGGGCATCTCGGCGCGGCCCACGCTTGGATTGCGTCCTACTGAAGGTCGCTCTCCAGGTGCGTGGCGAGAATCTGTCCTCGCACCATGTGCTCTCACCACTGGTGTCCCCAGGGCTCTGTTCTAGGCCCTCTCCTATTCTCGCTATACACCAAGTCTTGGCTCTGTCATATTCACATGGTCTCTTCCTATCATTGCTATGCAGACGACACAAAATTAATCTTCTCTTCCCCCTCTGATACCAGGTGGTGATCGCATCTCTGCATGTCTGCAGACATATCAGTGTGGATGACGGATCACACCTCAAGCTGAACTCGGAAGACGGGCGCTGCTCTTCCTCCGGGGAAGGACTGCCCGTTCCATGATCTCACCATCAACGGTTGACAACTCCATTGTGTCTCCCTCCAGAGTGCTAAGAACTTGGCGTGATCCTGGACAACACCCTGTTTTCTCAACTAAACATCAAGGCGGTGAGCCGTTCCTGTAGGTTCATGCTCTACACATCTTCGAGAGTAGACCCTGCCTCACGCAGGAAGCGGCGCAGTCTAACCAGGCACTTGTTATTCCGCGTCTGGATTACTGCAACTCGCTGTTGGCTGGGCTCCCTGCCTGTGCATTAAACCCCTACAACTCATCCAGAAGCCGCAGCCGTCTGGTGTTCAACTTTCCAAGTTCTCTCACGTACCCACGCTCCTCGCTCTCTCCACTGGCTTCCAGTTGAAGCTCGCATCCGCTACAGACCATGGTGCTTGCTACGGAGCTGTGAGGGGAACGGCACCTCCGTACCTTCAGGCTCTGATCAGGCCCTACACCCAAACAAGGGCACTGCGTTATCCACCTTGGCCTGCTCGCCTCCCTACCTCTGAGGAAGTACAGTTCCCGCTCAGCCAGTCAAAACTGTTCGCTGCTCTGGCACCCAATGGTGGAACAACTCCCTCACGGCGCAGGGTCGCGGAGTCAATCACCACCTTCCGGAGACACCTGAAACCCCACCTCTTTAAGGAATACCTAGGATAGGATAAAGTAATCCTTCTAACCCCCCCCCTTAAAAGAGTTAGATGCACTATTGTAAAGTGGTTGTTCCACTGGATATCATAAGGTGAATGCACCAATTTGTAAGTCGCTCTGGATAAGAGCGTCTGCTAAATGACTTAAATGTAAATGTAAATGTTTTGGGATTGGCTTAAAACAAAAATATAAAGAACAAAGTTCTATTGTCAGATTCAAACTTGCAACCTTTGGAATCAGAGACAGACGCTTACACCGATCTGCCATTCCCATCCACAACACCCTAGCAAAACCTAAACCTACCTCAAGGTAACAGCGCTCACTGTTGCCCCTCAGACATGGAAGAAAGTCAAATACTGGCTTGTATCATGGGTGGACCTGGCTATCCAGACTACTTGATCCGGCCAAACACTACACCACCACCCATTCGTTTCTTCTCCGCAATGACTCTAGATCTGAATGCCTAACCAACGCTTCCAGGCCCCCAGTGTCCGGTCTGGAGAGTGATAATGGGAAATGGAAAAGGGGATACCTAGTCAGTTGTACAACTGAACACATTCCACTGAAATATGTCTTCTGCATTTAACACAACCCCTCTGAATCAGAGAGGTGCAGACGGTTGCTTAAATCAACATCTTCAGCACCCGGTGAACAGTGGGTTAATGCCTTGCTCAGGAGCAGAAGACAGATTTTTACCTTGTCAGCTCGGGGATTCGCGGTGCCAAAAGCCCTGGTCTGCCCTAGATAGCCTATGTAAATTACGATCGCCAGAACTGCTAAATGTTTTTAGAGAGCCGTTTTGGGCTCTAAAATGTGTTAATTATGATCAAGTTCGATCCCCACTGTGAATTATTTCCAAGTTTGTTACTAATCAAGATATTTGGTAAAATATTGATATATTCTGACTACTACATTTGTCGTCACACAGGACCACTTGCTGACACAGACCAATCATGGGCTGACAGGCGACGAGGAGGCTCGCGCCCTCATGCACACTCTTCGCACGTGCACCCTACGAGGGTGTGGTGTGCTATCGAGACGAGAGCGCAGAGTCAACGGGTCCATCAAGTGGAGATAGAGGGATTGAACCATGTCTATGGGGCTGACAGAGGATGACAGAGTGGAGAACAGAGGATGGACATGGAGATGGAGGATTGCGGCCACGCTATGTTTGAGATATCAATTTAGTATAGAATTATAATTAAATACATGTTTTATTCCAGACTACATTGTATGTCTGAGGTTGTTTTTTTATGATGACTCAATGATGCCGTTGCACAAATGATAAAGATAGTCTACAAAATCAAGATAAAATATTCTCATGGGGTCATCCAATTTAGCCTAACGGAGTTTTGATCAGTTGTTGTGACGGTAGGCCATTAACTTTTTATTTTCATGTGGAAGGATCCTGATCATATGACAGCTGGACTAGATAGGGTACTCGTGCCCACTTAACTTTGAGCCAATTTTTGTTAGATTTTTACAAAGAGTCACCATGCCGGCGTGTTCTGTATTTAACTGTACTCATCATCACCCGAAAGAGTTTAATCTGAATTTTTTTCTAGTAAACAAGTCATAATTCTGATTATCGGGAAGAATTTAGTGTGAGTCGTCAGGCAAGGGGTGAACTGCTACACAACAGTGTCAGTGTGTGAGTGCATGGCTACTGTTTAATAATAAGGCCACATGTGAATATGCTAGTCTCACTGTGTCATCTGTTTAGACAGTATTTGAAATAAGGATTTTCTATGTCCATTAGTATCACTCCCCGCTGGGCACACACTGGTTGAATCAATGTTGTTTTCATTATGTTGAGCCAAAGTGGAAAAGACATTAAACTGACGTCTGTGCCAAGTGGGTCAGAGTCATTGTCTTTGTAGGCTAGTGGCAAGGCCTCCACATTTTTGAGATATCACTACCCGTGGTAGAACAAAACAAAACCATGTTTTTCACATCTCTAATGTCTCATTAGGAGATACTAATGCATCTTGGAAATATAGACCTGTAAACACAGATACAATAGGTGGAAAAATATAAACTATATTTATTGGTAGCTGATTACTAGACAACTTTCCAAGTCAAACGTGTTCTCATTCAGTGCTGTTTGGTCCTGCCTGACAGAAATACATGCAGTTACATGTCTTTTTATGGTGTGGCTATTGTAATCGGCTCTAAGGAAAACAAGAAATTAGAAATACATTTTTGGGGGGGTCCAAGGTTCCTTGAATGATTTTGTATCTTTAGCCCCTACTCTTGCAATTTAGTCAAGAGGCCGCCACAGATTATCTTTGGAGCCACCCTGGATATTGCCACAAATCCAATATGGCTGTTATAATACCGTTTGAGGGAGGTTAAATCAAATGTAAATATGAAATTTGTATACGAGAGACATTTTTTCAGAATTGTGTACAACACTCATGCCAATAAAGAGTGTTTTGGTAGTGTTTTGTTATTCAGAGTCCAATATGCCCAACAAACGCCTTCGCCTGTGTATACACTGAGTGTACAAAACATTAAGAACACCTTCCCAATATTGTGTTTCACCCCACTTTTGCCCTCAGAACAGCCTCCATTCGTCAGGGCATGGACTCTATAAGGTGTCGAAAGTGTTCCACAGTGATGCTGGCCAATGATGCCTCCAAGGCTTCCCACAGTTGTGTCAAGTTGGCTGGATGTCCTTTGGGTGGTGGGCCATTATTGATACACATGGGAAACTGTTGAGCGTGAAAAACCCTGCAGCGTCGCAGTTCTTGACACAAACCGGTGCGCCTGGCACCTACTACCATACCCCGTTCAAAGGCACTTAAATAATTTGAATGGCACACATACAATCCATCTCTCAATTGTCTCAAGCCTTAATCCCTCTTTAACCTGTCTCCTCCCCTTCATCTACACTGATTGAAGTGAATTTAACAAGTGACATCAATAAGGGATCATAGCTATCACCTGGATTCACCTGGTCAGTCTATGTCTTGGAAAGAGCATGTTCTTAACGTTTTGTACACGCAGTGTAAATTGTCGTTGTTTATTTTGTGTTGTGTTATTCTGTTTTTAAAAGGGTTTCATACGGCTCTTGGTATAACTAGGACTATGAGTGGCACTGCCATGCCTCTGTTGTGTATGAATTGCTGAAGCCAACTAGCTTTTCAATGTATTTTCATGTTTTTCACGACAGAAGCACTAGTAGCGTAACCAAGTTACAGGAAAACAACTTGTAATACAACAGTAAGCCACTCTAGCAGCTCTAACATTTCAAAAAAAATCCCAATTAAAACTAAGTGTGCCGGGTTGATTCAAAGTCTTTGGAGTGACCAGGACATGAGCGTGTCTTAACAGGGTGAGGAGGCAAAGTATCCAGTAGTGGTTGTAGTTCTGGGGCTTGACCAGGTTACACAGCTACCTGGTCTTTCTGGCCAAGCTGTATCCTTCCTTTATGACTGGCATGGTATGCAGGGCTGTGAGGTGATCAGTTTCCATTTTTACAACAGTTGCATGCCAACGAGACCCATTGACTAATTGGTATGTTATCTCATCCTGACTGATGTTGGATATACTCCAGTAGTGGAATGGTTGATCGTCTGGTTTTGAAGGATACCTGCCCATAGATCTTTCCAACACCTAATTGACTTGTGTTTGAAGTTTTTTATGTTGAAATCTGCAAAAGACCTGCAGGCCACATCCTACATCCTATATATTCCTTTATATAGGTCGTTTGATTATTTGGCTGATATTTACTGTGGGTAGTTGGTGATTACAGTCTGGGGCAGGCCCAGAAGGAGATGACGAGAGTGACAGGTTACCTAGAGGTCACTTAGAGTGTAGGTCATAGACTATCAATATGAAACATTAGTTATAAACTTTGTTTTGATTTGATTTTGCTTTGATTTTTATGAGGGACGTAGCACAAATCCACAAACATATACAGCTAACTGACAAAATAAAGAAACATAAATTGTCTTAATAGGATGCTACACCATTCTTCCACAAGAAATTCCATCATTTGGTGTTTTGTTGATTGTGGTGAAAAACGCTGTCTCAGGCGCCTCAACAGAATCTCTCATAAGTTTTCAATTGGTTTGAGATCTGGTGACTGAGACACACACACACACACACACTCAACATACAAACACCTTATGCTCCTTTGAGATCCCTCTTTCAAAGTCATTGAGATCTCTTCTTCTAGCCTTGATAGTCAAAATAATGGGGTCATGTATAAAAAAAAATACATGACCCTAAGCATGATGGAATGTTATTGCTTAATTAACTCAGGAACCTGCTTTCAATATACTTTTTAGCCCTGATTTCTTCATGTTTTTCCTTTATTTTGGCAGTTACCTGAACATTTGAAGATTATGCCTGAGCTTTGATGGAAAGTAAAGGGGTTGCAGAGGTAGTGAAATGGATCAAGCATGGCACACAAAGACCACTATCTCACAGTCAATCCCCAGCCAACATACACATACAACATACATGTTCCGGAGTTCCAAATTAAGCAGCAGCAGCTGAAAAGATGAGCTCCTACAAATATTGAAATTTAAATGTTTTTTTAGAGTAAAGTACATCGGAAAAAAAATCAAAAGAAAACTGCAAACTGAATAGGAGACCAAACAAGCAGCAAACAAAGAAGAAAGGCTTTTGAAAAAGTAACAATTTTTCATAAAATTATACYGTTTTCTTAGCTAGCTAAGTTGTTTACCTGTTGCTAGGCAGTTGCTAGGGACATTCCTGAAAGAAGCTAGCTAGCTAACAAGGAGTGTCTAGTTGGCAGAAGAGAAGAAGGGACAAAGAAGGGACAAAGTTGTTTTGCATGAGAGCGAGAGGGAAAGGATACAAGGTAGTGGTCGGAGACTTGGAGGGGAGTTGCAATGAGTTAGTGGAAGAACAGCATCTAATAAAGATGAGGTCAAGCGTATTGCCTGCCTTGTGAGTAGGGGGGAAGGTGAGAGGGTGAGGTCAAAAGAGGAGAGGAGTGGAAAGAAGGAGGCAGAGAGGAATGAGTCAAAGGTAGACGTGGGGAGGTTTAAAGTCACCCAGAACTGTGAGAGGTGAGCCATCCTCAGGAAAGGAACTTATCAGGGCGTCAAGCTCATTGATGAACTCTCCAAGGGAACCTGGAGGGCGATAAATGATAAGGATGTTAAGCTTGAAAGGGCTGGTAACTGTGACAGCATGGAATTCAAAGGAGGCGATAGACAGATGGGTCAGGGGAGAAAAGAGAGAATGTCACTTGGGAGAGATGAGGATCCCAGTGCCACCACCCGCTGACGCAGAAGCTCTCGGGGTGTGCGAGAACACGTGGGCAGACGAGAGAGAGCAGTAGGAGTAGCAGTGTTATCAGTGGTGAATCCATGTTTCCGTCAGTGCCAAGAAGTCGGGGACTGGAGGGAAGCATAGGCTGAGATGAACTCTGCCTTGTTGGCCGCAAGATCGGCAGTTCCAGAGGGCTGCCTGAGACTGGAACTCCACGTGGGTCGTGCGCGCTGGGACCACCAGTTTAGAGTAGCAGCGGCCACGCGGTGTGAAGCGTTTGTATGGTCTGTGCAGAGAGGAGAGAACAGGGATAGACAGACACATAGTTGACAGGCTACAGAAGAGGCTACGCTAATGCAAAGGAGATTGGAATGACAAGTGGACTACACGTCTCGAATGTTCAGAAAGTTAAGCTTACGTTGCAAAAATCTTATTGACTAAAATGATATAGTACTGCTGGCTGTGTGAAATAGCTAGCTAGCGTGGCTGCGTTGTTGACTTTGTTTGAAAGTGTAGCTGGCTAGGTAACCTCTAACTGGCTAGGTAACCTCGACAATTACTCTAGACTACCAATTATCTTGGATACAAAGACGGCTATGTAGCCAGCTAAGATCAAACAAATCAAACTGTTGTACTGTAATGAAATGAAATGTAATCTACCTGTAATACTACCTGTGGAGCAAGCGGAATGCAACTACTCGCTCCAAACCAAACCGGGAGTGCGTATCATAGAGGGAGAGGCAATAGAAGTGTTGTTTCTTGTATTATTGTCTTTTGTGTCTTTAGAGGACTGCTACAGCTTAATGTCCCCTTTCCCTTTTCTTCTGTCCTTATTTTTCACTTTGGT
>NC_036862.1:1153253-1260803 GCF_002910315.2 Salvelinus sp. IW2-2015 | reverse complement strand
TGCGTCGTGAGGGAGTTGTTGCCACCATTGGGGTGCCAGAGCAGCGAACAGTTTTGACTGGGCTGAGCGGGAACTGTACTTCCTCAGAGGTAGGGAGGCGAGCAGGCCAGAGTGATGAACGCAGTGCCCTTGTTTGGTGTAGGGCCTGATCAGAGCCTGAAGGTACGGAGGTGCCGTTCCCCTCACAGCTCCGTAGGCAAGCACCATGGTCTTGTAGCGGATGCGAGCTTCAACTGGAAGCCAGTGGAGAGAGCGGAGGAGCGGGTGACGTGAGAGAACTTGGGAGAGTTGAACACCAGACGGGCTGCGGCGTTCTGGATGAGTTGTAGGGGTTTAATGGCACAGGCAGGGAGCCCAGCCAACAGCGAGTTGCAGTAATCCAGACGGGAGATGACAAGTTCTGGATTAGGACCTGCGCCGCTTCCTGCGTGAGGCAGGTTGTACTGCGAATGTTGTAGAGCATGAACCTACAGGAACGGGTCACCGCCTTGATGTTAGTTGAGAACGACAGGGTGTGTCCAGGATCACGCCAAGGTTCTTAGCACTCTGGGAGGAGGACACAATGGGATTGTCAACCGTGATGGCGAGATCATGGAACGGGCAGTCCTTCCCCGGGAGGAAGAGCAGCTCCGTCTTGCCGAGGTTCAGCTTGAGGTGGTATCCGTCATCCACACTGATATGTCTGCCAGACATGCAGAGATGCGATTCACCACCTGGTTACAGAGGGGGAAAGGAGAAGATTAATTGTGTGTCGTCTGCATAGCAATGATAGGAGAGACCATGTGAGGATATGACAGAGCCAAGTGACTTGGTGTATAGCGAGAATAGGAGAGGGCCTAAACAGAGCCCTGGGGACACCAGTGGTGAGAGCACGTTGGGAGACAGATTCTCGCCACGCCACCTGGTAGGAGCGACCTGTCAGGTAGGACGCAATCCAAGCATGGGCCGCGCCGGAGATGCCCAGCTCGGAGAGGGTGGAGAGGAGGATCTGATGGTTCACAGTATCAAAGGCAGCCGATAGGTCTAGAAGATGAGAAGCAGAGAGAGAGAGAGTTAGCTTTAGCAGTGCGGAGCGCCTCCGTGACACAGAGAAGAGCAGTCTCAGTTGAATGACTAGTCTTGAAACCTGACTGATTTGGATCAAGAAGTCATTCTGAGAGAGATAGCAGGAGAGCTGGCCAAGGACGGCACGTTCAAGAGTTTTGGAGAGAAAAGAAAGAAGGGATACTGGTCTGAGTTGTTGACATCGGAGGGCTCGAGTGTAGGTTTTTTCAGAAGGGGTGCAACTCTCGCTCTCTTGAAGACGGAAGGACGTAGCCAGCGGTCAAGGATGAGTTGATGAGCGAAGAGGTAAGGGAGAAGGTCTCCGGAAATGTCTGGAGAAGAGAGGAGGGGATAGGTCAAGCGGGCAGGTTGTTGGCGGTCGGCCGTCACAAGACGCGAGATTTCATCTGAGAGGAGAGGGAGAAAGAGGTCAAAGCACAGGGTAGGGCAGTGTGAGCAGAAACCAGCGGTGTCGTTTGACTTAGCAAACGAGGATCGGATGTCGTCGACCTTCTTTTCAAAATGGTTGACGAAGTCATCAGCAGAGAGGGAGGAGGGGGAGGGAGGGGAGGAGGATTCAGAGGGAGGAGAATCAATCAATCAATCAATCAATTTTATTTTATATAGCCCTTCGTACATCAGCTAATATCTCGAAGTGCTGTACAGACACCCAGCCTAAAACCCCAAACAGCTAGTAATGCAGGTGTAGAAGCACGGTGGCTAGGAAAAACTCCCTAGAAAGGCCAAAACCTAGGAAGAAACCTAGAGAGGAACCAGGCTATGAGGGGTGGCCAGTCCTCTTCTGGCTGTGCCGGGTGGAATTATAACAAAACTATGCCAAGATGTTCAAAAATGTTCATAAGTGACAAGCATGGTCAAATAATAATCATGAATAATTTTCAGTTGGCTTTCATAGCCGATCATCAAGAGTTGAAAAACAACAGGTCTGGGACAGGTGGCGGTTCCATAACCGCAGGCAGAACAGCTGAAACTGGAATAGCAGCAAGGCCAGGCGGACTGGGGACAGAAGGAGTCACCACGGCGGCAGTTCCGACGCATGTCCTAGGGCCCAGGTCCTCCGAGAGAAAGAAAGAGAGAAGGAGAAAATTAGAGAGAGCCAAGATTTTCAAAATTTCCAAAATGAGGTCAGCGGAGTCAATCACCACCTTCCGGAGACACCTGAAACCCCACCTCTTTAAGGAATACCTAGGATAGGATAAAGTAATCCTTCTAACCCCCCCTCCCCCTTAAAAGAGTTAGATGCACTATTGTAAAGTGGTTGTTCCACTGGATATCATAAGGTGAATGCACCAATTTGTAAGTCGCTCTGGATAAGAGCGTCTGCTAAATGACTTAAATGTAAATGTAAATACACGATCACATACAGCATCTTTGCTTAATTTTGACCATCCTAAGGGGTCTCTTGTTTGCCATAGATGCCATTGTGTCCTCATAGGGATGTTGGGATTACTGAACAGTTTCCCAGACCTACGCATGAGTCACAGCAGCACGAGAGCTCATTCTTCACATTCCAGTCCAGTTCAAGTGTATTTATATTTATTAGGGATCCCCATTAGTTCCTGCCAAGGCAGCAGCTACTCTTCTGGGGTCCAGAAAAATTAAGGCATTACAATTGTGATTTCACAACACACTGTGCGCCCTCAGGCCCCTACTCCACCACTACCAGTACAAAATCCATGCGTATGTTATCGTGTGTGTGTGTGTGTGTGTGTATGCATGTGTCTGTGCCTATGTTTGTGTTGCTTCACAGTCACCGCTGTTCAATAATGTGAATTGTATCTGTTTTTGAAATCAAATTTGCTTCAGTTACTTGATGTGTAATAGAATTCCATGTAGTCATGGTTGTATGTAGTACTGTGAGCCTCCCATAGTCTGTTCTGGACTTGGGGACTGTGAAGAGACCTCTTTTGGCATTTCTTGTGGGGAATGCATGAGTGTCCAAGCTGTGTGCCAGTAGTTCAAACAGACAGCTTGGTGCATTCAACATGTCAATACCTCTCATAAATACAAGAAGTCAATCTCTCATCCACTTTGAGCCAGGAGAGATTGACATGCAAATTATGAATATTAGTTCTCTGTGTACATCCAAGGGCCAGCCATGCTGCCCTGTTATGAGACGTCTCCACAGATTTAGGAAAAGCTGTGTTTTGTATTTTCCCCCATAGTTTTTGGAACAATCTGCAGAGTTCACTGCAGTTACATGCGCTGGTGCCACTCAGGCAGTTTGAATTATTGATTGAGGACCTCTATGTGGTTGAATGTGATTGCTTTTATTAAATATGTTTATTTTGTTATTGTGTGCTGAATTATATTGTTTAATATACATATGTGTATGTTTTATTATTCTGTTTATATTGTAATGTATACAGGACTCTCTTGTAGAATATATTTTGAATCTCAATGTGACTCCCTGTTTAAATAAAGGTTAAATTGATTTATTTTTGTTTTTTATGCAATTTCCCTAAGTCCCTTTTTGTGGCACCTGACCACACGACTGAACAGTAGTCCAGGTGCGACAAAACCAGGGCCTGTAGAACCTGCCTTGTTGATAGTGCTGTGAAGAAGGTAGAGCAGTGCTTTATTATGGACATACACTACCAGTTAAAAGTTTAGAAAACCTACTCATTCAAGGGTTTTTCTTTATTTTGACTATTTTCCACATTGTAGATTAATAGTGAAGACAGCAAAACTATGAAATAACACATATGGAATCAGGTAGTAAAAAAGTGTTAAACAAATCAAAATATATTTTATATTTGAGATTATTCAAATAGCCATCCTTTGACTTTTTTGCATTTTGTGTTGTGGATATGTACTGGTGTAGCTGTGTTATATGATGTACTGTTTTATCTTTTGTTTTATGTGTAATGTAAGTCTCATGATGTGTTTGGACTCCAGGAAGAGTAGCTGGTGTTTGAGTGTAGTTATGCAGGCCTATTGGATTCTCAACATAGTTGAGTTCCACAAAAATAGTTTTGAGTACAAGACATAAGTACACTACACAAATATTACAACACAAATAATATTATATTTTAAACATATACATGTGATTAAACAACAATGTAATGGTATTATGGCAGCCATAATAGATTTGGGATGCCATAATGGATTTGGAGTGAAATCTAGGGGGGCCCCTTAACGTAACTGCAAGAGGCGGAACATATAAAATGGCAGTTTCACTGTCTCAACCCACTTGTTTTCCTTACAGCTGATTAGATTACAATAGCCACAACATAACAAAATATATAACTTTTAACTGAATGCATTTTTGTCAGGCAGGACCATACAGCACTGAATGAGAGCGAATTTTACTTGGAAAGAGTCTATTAATCAGCTACTAAAAATTAAAGCTTACATTCATAATAAATATTCATAGTTGATACTTCCACCTGTTGCGTCTCTGTGTTTCAGGCATATATTTCCAAGATGCATTAAGATATCCTAATATGTATGTAGTGCAGACAACGGACTATTTGTATTCCACGCAAGGCTGAGTGTCTGCAGGTTTTTGCTCCTCCCTTGTATTTGATTGAAGAATTAAGGTCACTGATTAGTAACAACCTCCCCTCACCTGGTTGTCTAGTTCTTAACTGAAAAGAGGAACCAAAATCCAGCAGACACTAGGCATGGAATTAGTTTGACACCCCTGGTTTAGTGGGTATTTTCTTTAGAGCCGATTACAATAGCCACAACATCGAAAAACATGTGTAACTGTATGTATTTTTGTCAGGCATGACCATACAACACAGAATGAGAGCAAATTTGTAGCCCAACCTCCTCCAGCCAGGCATTATTCTGCATATTTTGTGTTTACGGGGTGTGACACAATATCTATACATTTTACTACTTTTGCAGTAAAGTTGTTTTTCATAATTATCCATTTCATAAATGAGAGACATTAAAGATGTGAAAAAACTTGGTTGTGTTTTGTCCTACAGGTAGGGGTATCTCAAAAACTGAAGCCCTTTTTGAGGATTGGCCACTCACTAGCCTAGTGTCACTGTGAGTGTTTGATTGTATTTGAGTGTTACATCAGCCAGTACTAGATTTAATATGTGCATAAATTAATAAAGGGTAATCTATGCATAAATTAATAAAGGGAAGTCTTTGCTTTGGTTATACAAAATGTATTGAATCAAATAATTGACCCACTGAAATAAAATGATTTTCTCTTTATTTCATAAATTTGACAGGTACATCATTCTGTTGATTTCAAGAATTGTCATCAGGCACAGCTAGCTGTTGATTGGCTGCATTAGTCAGATGCAGGTTGGCGGTGTGATGTGATTGGCAGCATCGTGTCATAAGGTGGTCAGACTTTTCTTCCCTCAGCAAGAAGTGAAGCCCTTCCAGTAGAAGTTCTTGCAGCCAGCTTTGCGCTCGCGGGGGGGCAGGTTGTTGGAGTTGTCCACTGAGCGCTCCAGATCCTCTTTGGCCTCAGCCGTGGACCCCTCACTTTTCTGGGCCTCCACCTCAGGCAAGGACAGTTCGGATAGAATGTCCTCCATCACTCGCTTACTCCACTCCTACATGCAGGAAAGACACACGTACTTTGGGAGAATATAAACACACATATACACACACCAGCAGAAGCCCATATCAACAAAAGCAAACAGAAACCTACACATGTCATACACAAGCAACCGCATGTGCACGCACATACACACACAGACACACACAAATGTGATCACCACCACATTAAGGCAGTGTTCATTTCCATGTCTCATTATGTTCCAGAATCCAACCTGAGTTAAGCACGCGTAAATGGAACTTAATTCAATTCTTAATTCAACTTTTCTCTCTATGAGTATTCTGACCTTAAATTTAAGCATGAGAATAGCATGCTATTCACCTGCTATTCATTCAGAGTGGAAAGCTAAGAAATGAAAGTGTGGCGGAGGTGTGTATACAGATAAGGAGACCATAGATAAGATAGAGCGAACCTGCCGGTTCCAAGTGGGAAAAGCATCTACTTACTTTCCAATAGAAATAACAGCATTCTCCATGCACTATAATTTATAAATGGATAAGAGCTATTGATAAGAGCAAGGTAAATGAGTAATCCTCTGGCGAAGGGGATTGTAAATACACAGAGCAATTGTTTCCTTATGATCCCAGGGGACGAATGTGAAACCAGCCATATGGAAGAAAAATGTCAATCATATCAACATGACATGTATTGCGGCCTGTCATGCCAAATAGTGTCCCCCGGGCAAATAGTGTCCCCCTTTACGTCACAATGGGATTCGATGAGTTCTAGCTTCTGTTGCTAAGGCTGTTGCTAGAACTTGCAACATTCTGACCGAATCACGTAATGAACCAAAGCATCTGTTGCTATGCTGGTTGCTTGGCTCTATTTTACCTCATAGGAGGCCGCAGGCAGTTCTAGTTCTATTTCGCCGCATAAACGCTCTCTCAGTCCGCGCAAAATGATTACCTCAGAATTGCTCTCCAAGGATGGTGTTTTTGATGGTGACTACCTGCTGCTTCAGAGGACCGAAAAGACTGGAGAGAGAACCCTTTCTTTACGATTTATTTGTCTTAACTACATATTGTTAAATAGGAATAAATTATTTAAGCTGTTTTTATAGATTGTTGTTGCTAGCTACTGTACTTATACACCTCAGCCTGCCTAGTCAGCAAGCCAGCTAGCCAGACAGTTGTATTTAGCTAACGTTAGCTAGCTACTGTAACAGTTATAGCAGCTTTCTGTGTGTATGTAGCTTGCAATAGACACCTCCATATGACAAACACATAACTAGATCAGTGGAGGCTGCTGAGGGGAGGACGGCTCATAATAATGTTTGGAATGGAGTACATGGAATGGTATCAAACACATGTGGTTGATACCATTCAATTGACTCCATTCCAGCCATTATTATGAGCCGTCCTCCCCTTAGCAGCCTTCACTGATAAAATTATATGTCTGTCATATTGAGGTGACTAGCTAAGTTAAACCTGATCAATCAAATGGATAGGTGTAAACTAGGTGTCTTCGCTACACAGACACAAAGAGGGGGGGAGAAAGAAAGGACGAAAGTGAGAGAGGGAGAGAGGTGAGAAGAGAGTGGAATACAGACAGAAATCGAGATGGAGAGAGAAACAGAGAGAGAAAGACAGCAGTGCAAATATACTTAGACGTGAGTATTTCAACAACTCTTCTCTTCCAACTTGTTAGGCAATCATATCTACCTACAGGGGAAGGATGGCCAGCCACACAGGAGGGTGATTTTTACTAAACAAGAGAAGGAAGCCTGTACTGACAGAGATGCATGCTGGACATTTCGGAGTGAAGTGCATGAATGCCAAAATCAACCTAAGCTTCTTCTGATGGGGAATTGTCAAGGAGGTGGACAGCTGGGCAAGTGAAATAAACTTTTGTTTATCAATCACATTCTATTATATCTGAAATTATTATGATTTCAAATAATGTCATATCAGAGAGCACACGTTTCAATTTGTCACTTTTTGCTTAAAGGTCAGTACCTTGTCTAGCATGACAGAAGTTTGAGAGGACGAAGAATGTGGCGCCGGAGTTGAAGCCCATCAAAGTTGTTTCACCATGGCACATGATCGGTAAGTGTCTCAAATAAAATTTTGCCCTGATAAGTTGTTTTGTAATGGTTTCTTTATTTGACCACAGCAGAGTATTATAGAATATGTGTGTGTGTGTGTCAGTATCCTTACAAATATGAAAATCTGCAGACTGTATGACACAGATATGGGTAAGAATGAAGTCAACTTCTCTGTAACACTTTAAATGTTAGAGGTGGACCTCATCGGACCCTTCACGAAATCCAGGAATGGCAACAGCTGGTGTCTGACGGAGACCGATCACTTTACCAAGTGGGTGGAAGCAATACCCACTAAGGTCAGTAAAGGAAGAGTACGTGCTTAACTCTAAATTCCCTTCAGTAACCCATTAAAAAGGGTGCTTGGAACCAAAAATAGATTTAAATTTTTTATGATACCCATCAAGGACGAGACTAGCGTGGCCACCTCCAAGGCGATGATGGACATCTTCAACACCCACAGTTCTCCTGAGGTCATCTTGAGTGACCGAGGTCATGAATGCTGGAACAAGGTACGGATGTTATAGGTTTTACTTTATTTATTTTTTACAATTTGTTTTTGTTTTTCCATGGTACATAATCAGACATATTTCAATATCTTACATTGTCAGTAGATATCGCTTTCCTACCCCCTCCTCCAGGTTTGGTGAATGGACCAACCAGACCCTCAAGTCTGCCATGGGCAAGTCCCTTGATTGGTACCAGGAAGAGTGGGAGAACAACATGAAGGGAATTCTCTTTGCACACAACAGCATTCAGGCCGAGTACGGACGGGAGCCGCAGCTGTTGACTGAGGTAAACAAAGCAATTGTATATGCAATTATTGCATATACTGTAGTCTTTCAAATTTTTTATTGACTTAGTGTTGTTGTTTATCTATTGCTATTTTTGTATAACGTACTTTCAGATCACGGAAACCCCACCTGATGTGGTGGAAGTTGTCAAACCAGATCAGAACGCCTTCGAGTACTACCTTCAGGCACGGACTGAGAAGGATGTGGAGGTTTTTGACCAGGTAAAAATGATTGCCTGCTGTTAATTTATTTTATAACACTGCACTAATCCATCAAATTTTCTCACAGTAAAGTGTAACCTGTGTGTTTTCTTGTTTACGTCTCTGTCTCCTACCCTTTTCCGTTAATGTCTGGGTATCTGCCTAACCCAGACGTGGATCCACCTGATGTCCTCCATTACCTGTTCTCCAGGACCTAGTGGTTCTGCCCAACACCCAGACCTGGATCCACCTGATGTCCTCCATTACCTGTTCTCCAGGACCTAGTGGTTCTGCCCAACACCCAGACCTGGATCCACCTGATGTCCTCCATTACTTGTTCTCCAGGACCTAGTGGTTCTGCCCAACACCCAGACCTGGATCCACCTGATGTCCTCCACTACCAACCACCCTCCAACTTTACATTACATCATCTACAGCTACTGTTGTTGTCATGTTGTCATTATCTGCTAAATTATAATTATTTCGCCACTATAACCTATTTATTGCCTTACCTCCCTAATCGTACTACATTTGTACACACTGTATATATATTTTTCTATTGTGTTATTGACTGTACGTTTGTTTATTCCATGTGTAACTCTGTGTTGTTGTTTTTGTCGAACTGCTTTGCTTTATCTTGGCCAGGTGGCAGTAAATGATAACTTGTTCGCAACTGGCCTACCTGGTTAAATAAAGGTTAAATATATATATATTTTTTAATCTGCTAAAAAAGTTGTCTTGCTCTATCATACTGGACACATAATATGTGAGATACACAGATTAACTAAAAACACTAGCACTGCAAACACTCAGAACAAAGAGAGCAGCAGTGCCTGGACTTTTCAAGTCCCCCTTTTCAAGTCCCCCTTCTGAGTCTGCCTGTTGACAGGCAAAATTCCACACACCAGAATTCAGTATTTTAGTCTATGACTGCCATGTGAGTGCACAAAAAAATCTGTGAAAATAAATTAATGACACAACTGTACCAAAAACAATCAAATTTTATGTATTAAAATCTTAAATATTGCCAGGTTGGTTTTCACAGCTGTTTCACAAGGTGTTTATTATTGTAAGTTGTAAAGTATCCATTGATGGTATTTATTTGTTCCACATTATTCATTGTTGTATCCTAGGACCTACAACAAATACATATATGAGCTATGCAAGATATATATTTTTTAAATCATAATAGAGGACTACTGAAATGATATTAGTTCAGTGTTCAGTGATATTAGTTCAGGCTAACGTTGGGCAACAATTTGGGATGTAGCCTATTTGAATCATTATGGAACTCAGACTACATGTAGCAGGCTAAACCTGGAGCCTGGCACATGTTTCTCGACGACTGGACCGCTGTCATACAGTTCCATGATTAGTGAGAATTAGGGTCGATTTACAGGACTATTGTTCAACCCCTTTTTTCCACCTTCCAATATTTCATGAATTGAACTTGAAGATGAATTCTTTCAGGATGAATCAAAGTATTATATTTTGTATTCATCTATATATTTTGTGCGTAAATGCTCTCCAAATCTGATAGGAGGAGAATATTTGTTTTCCATGCATACAAATACATTTTCATGTTTGGTAGAAAACATTTGGTTTGTAAAATGAGAAACTTTGCAGATGAGGTGCTGCAATATGTACTGTCAGAGTGAGCTGTGCATGACTAACTAGTGAGTCATTTGTATGAGAAAGTGTCACTCAGACAGACGTGATTGTCGGTCATAGGAGGGAATGATGGAAATCTCCTTCTTGAGAAATATCGGTGATCTATTGGAGTTCACACCCCTATTACATGTAACAACTGCATTTTCACAGTCCGATTCCTCCATGCACATCTGAATCTGTGGCAGAAAGATGTGTATATGACACAGAATGAATTATGAAAAACAAACTCCACACTGGGCAAATCACTTCATTTCAACTTGGATAATTGGGTAATGTTTGGTTGAGACGGGGATCAATGAGATTTACAATCAGGGTTGGGTAGGTTACTTTGCCTTGTTTTACCTGAGCATAAACCCTAAACTAAGGATTTATTATCCAGCCCTACTCTGTTGTTTATGATTTTGTTGTCATGGAGGACTGATTGGGCTCATTGATTTGAGTTGCACTCATGGAATGGCATGCTTTGAGCACTGAAAAGTGCTATTTACATGTGAAAAATGAATGCCATATGTTGCATTTGCTATAGGCCTACTGTTTACCTTTTTGTTGGTGACACTTTGATATCTTGATAACATGCAGCTGTTTAAAGGGCAAATCCACAGATGCAACAATAGCAAAACAGTCAAAATGTCTGTTTTGGTAAAAAGCTGAGGGATGGGCCTGGAGAAATGTAACCACTCTCAGATTAAAAGACAGAGCTATGGATGCAAGGACTGACCATCCATGATATCAACATGATTGTTTTAACCATGTTATGAGGCTATACAGTGTTTGTTTACATTTACAATGTTTACAAACATTGGAGAAAAACAAGCTTATATTTTGGGTTGAATTAAGCTCATGAGGCATTTATAAGTTATATTCTTCAAGAATCAATGTATATATTTAACAAGCATTTATTCAAGTTGGATAATCTTTGGATGCTGACAGCAGTCGCACCATTGGAAGACATAGCTTGGACTATAGCCTACAAAAGCCTATGCCTGCTCTTTTCCCGCGATCCATCAAACGCATTTGGTGTGTCATCATA
The DNA here is from genome assembly GCF_002910315.2 of Salvelinus sp. IW2-2015. Taxonomy (NCBI): domain Eukaryota; kingdom Metazoa; phylum Chordata; class Actinopteri; order Salmoniformes; family Salmonidae; genus Salvelinus; species Salvelinus sp. IW2-2015. Next base: position 1,249,471 of record NC_036862.1, on the reverse strand, counting down.
GTGGTCTCTGACTTGTGGAACAAACGTAACTTGCACCTTTTTTCAATGCTGATTTGAAGGTCATTGAGAAAACAGAGAAGTGTACCAATTTTTTTTTTAGCATTTTTTTTCTTCTAAATTTAAAAGTAATCCTCGAAGTAATCATCTAGTTTTTCAAAAGTATATGTAATCTGATTACAATATATTCTGCTGGTAATGTAACGGATTACAGTTACCGTTTTTTTTGTTACCGTTTTTTTTGTTACCGTTTTTTTTGTAATCCCTTAAATGTAACGGATTACATGTATCCGTTACTCCCCAACCCTTATTACAAGCTATATTCACCCACTCAAAAATAATAAACAGTTGTTGAATTTCCAATTTTCAACCATCTAAAAGCACAACCAAATTCCAATGGAAAAACAATGTCTGGTTTTTGGTTCAGTTGTCACCTAAATTTAGTTGTCACCTAAATCACTGTGTTTTCAACCATTTAAAAGCACAGCATAGTTAAAATGGTAATAGAATGTCAGAAATGGTGTTAATTTATATATTAGATTAATCACTGCTTTATCTATTAGCAGAACCACATTTCCTGGATTGCAGTTGAGATTACATAAAAATTACATGGTGCAAGTAAGTGATAAATGCCGTTCCGAGATTCTGCGCAGATTATTACAGCACTTCTTACAGCCAAATCTCCACAGAACTGCGAAGACATATACATGCTATCTTGAACATGCATGCTTTATATGATAACATAGACATTGATAGCTACAGTAAGCTCAAAATGTGGCCATGGATGTGTTGCTCATTTTAAGGTTAAATGTTACATTAGTTTGTAAAATAACCTTAACTTTAGACTATTCACTGCATTACAAAAGTAATACTGAATTGTGTTTGCTTGATAATGCAACAAAATACAATTTAAAGGAGATCTGAGCCACTGGCTTAATCACATTCTTTAAATTGGAGACGTGTATCCAACATATCATTTGTTAAATTGTCGACAAGTTAATAGGCTATTTATTGTATTTCAAAAGTGATATTGAATTATGTTATGGGGCAGCAGGTAGCCTAGTGGTTAGAGCGTTGGCCAGTAACCGAAAGTTTGCTGGATCGAATCCCTGAGCTGACAAGGTAAAAATATGTCGTTCTGCCCCTGAACAAGGCAGTTAACCCACTGTTCCCCGGTAGGCCATCATTGTAAATTGGGAAATTTGTTCTTAACTGACTTGCCTAGTTAAATATATATATTTTTAAATGTTTGGTTGTCAACCCAACCAAATATCAACATTTGAAGGAGTTTATATTCTGCTTGGATAGTTCCATCTATGCCACTGCTTTCTTTCCAGTTTTCTACAAATGAATAATTGATACGTTAGATTCACGTCTCCATCTCGACCAAAAAGTTAAAGAATATGACTAAATCAAATCAAACTTTAAAGCACTTTAAATCAAGTTTGATTTGATTTACTCCTATTCTTTACTGTTGATATGCATGGCACATATTGAACTATCCAAGCAGGAGATTCATCTCCTTCTAATGTTGATATTTGGTTGAACTGACAACAAAACACAATTCATTATCACTAAATATCATTACATTTGAAACCAACCAGAGATTAAAACCGTAGGCCCATATATCGTCTATATTAAGTTGAATTCTAGATTGAATTTAAACAATAGCTGTTGATGACTTTGCAAATATAGGCCTAAATAGCGTCCTTGATGATATATGAGTGATAAAGTATGGTCACATTTCATTTGCTCTGTTAAAAGTATCTTTGTGATGACTTCGATAGTAACAGTGAATCTATTTAGTTTTTCTGTGGAGATCTCTCAACAATCTCTCTCATGATAGCATATTGGTAATAATGTGACAAATATCATAGCTATGCAGGACTGGGCTTGGTTAAAACCCTGAATGGGAGACCAAAATGTAACTGTAGTTAAATCAATTCTCCAGTAGGAGGTGTTGCCCAGCCTATTGTTTTTTTTCCTTCTGATAGTGGATAAAACATTGAAGATATGACATTGTTTTAAAGGTACAAATTCAAAATATTTTATACAAGGATTGTCTATGTTGAAATTTGGTTACCATGATGACATAATCCTGTGGTTGAAATGTCACCCTCAAAACAACAGTTTGTGTTGATTTTTCTCCAATCAAATGTATTTTCCATATAGAGTCCACATCACAAGACGTTGACAAATTACGTTGAAACAACATTGATTCAACCAGTTTATGCAAAGTGAGTCCTGCTAGAGAGTGACTGTCTGTGTTGACTCTGTCCACCAACAATGACCGTAACCAAAATGTTCCAAATACTGTATTCAACAATTTTTTTTAGAAAACACTATATGACTAAAACAGCTCTGATACTGTATACAACTATCAGGCCCAGTTCACACTTGCATGTTTTGGCTTGACAACTGAAATTATTCATTGTAGTCCAGGAGTAATCAAATCTGAGTTTGGAGGTCCGGAATACTGCTGGTTTTCAACCTGATAATTAATTGCATTCACCTGGTGTCCGAGGTCTAAATCACGCTTTGATTCGAGGGGAATAATGAAAATCAACAGTGGAACTGGCTTCAAAGTCCAGATTAGAATTTACCTGCAGTAGTCACTGCTGTTACTAATGTTGCCTAATTAAAGAGCAGACCTGTCAGCTGTAGTGAGTATGTGATAACCTGACCACAGACCGTTTAACTGAATTCCATTGCGGTTTGGTGTGTAAGTCTGTTTCACTGTGAAGCAAAGGGCACTGTACTCTATGTGAGTCACAGTGTGGACTATGCTGTACCTGTTTTACTAACGACACATTATGTTCTCATAGTGTCAATAGTGGTGTTCCGGAATCGTTATGAGAGTTGTACTCTACTGTATTCATGTTCTCGTGTCATGACACGAACAGTGCATGTTATCTGTGTGTCCATGCCATTGGCATCTCACCTGTGTGCAGTATAGAGGTACTCGTAGAATTGTAATTGAATAGTGTAATCCTTTGAGAGCAATAACTTAACTGCCCTATTCTTTCCTATGTGGACCTCTTCCTTCTTCTGAACCACCCTTTGTTTGGTATGTGTATGCCATAGGAGGCAGCTGAGGGGAGGACAGCTCATAATAATGGCTGGAATGGAGTAATGCCATTGCAGACATTACTATGAGCCTGTTCTACCCAATTAAGGTGCCACCAGCTGCCTGTGGTGTGTGCCAGTGTCGAAGGCTGCTTACCTGTGTGGCAATGCTAGCGGCACGGGCCCTCTGAAGGAGTCTGCGGCTGCGGAGGTCCAGGTCGGGCTGCGAGGCGGCTCCTTGGCTGCAAATGGCCAGGGCCAAACCCAGCAGGGCCAGGGCACAGTGGATTCGGCAGACCTTCATCTCCAACAGAGCTGGGTTTTGTTTGCAGGGATGAGACGCGGTGAGACGAGCTGAGCTGGACCGGGCTATGCTGGATCTGGATCAGTCGGTAGGGAGCAGGCCTGGTTCTGTTGATGGGAGTTCTGTGGGGCTCTTATAAAGAGCTCGCCCTCTCAGCTCATCACTCTGCTTCCTGGGTTGAGTGACAAGTGGCCTGTCAGGGCGTGGGGGGCTGCCCGGCGATGATGGAATTCAGTGTTGTAAACCACTTAGAAGCACTGGCTGCTTTCTTTTCGTCACAAAGGCAGCTCCTCTGAGACGTATTGATTTAATATGGAGGCGCGACAATAAAACAGTTAGCCAATATGGATTTAGCACACACGGCTAATCTAAGTCAAATACAACCAGAAAATGTCTGCTTCATAAAAGCCTTTATAAACAGGAAGCAGGAGTCATCACTTAACTTTAAAATATTGAACTTAAGTGATGACGTCACGGAAGACTGCCAAACAAAAGATTCCTCTAACAGATTTTTGGTGGGTTAATTACCAACACATATTGCCATCGTGGGATCAACTGATTAGGCTTTGTTTACATACAATATCAACATTATACATTTAGTTTGCAATGGTTAACACAGTTTCCGAGAATTACGAGGTAAAAATGGTATAAACCATACCGTTGCACTTGCATACTGTATTGTGGATATGTATTTGTTGAAGTGTGATTGTAAAAGGCCTATTCTGAAAGGATTTATAGACTGAGTGCTGTCTGTCTGATATCCCTCAGACAGCATTACATGGAATGTCTTGGAATGAAACCAGATGTTTGATACCACAGACTCAATCGAATTAATAGGATACAAATTTTTCTATAAGAGTTATTTCAGTTTACGCTGAAATATCTGCTTATTTGCACAAAAGGCTGCATCATACTGTAGATATTGCTACTGTGTAACATTTTACTGTAGCTCTTCACTGCTCCCCTGTGGCCATGGATTACAGATATAAACTACAATAAGCTTTGCCGGACGTTGTCAATGCAATTTTAACCCTCATCCCCAGGCTTAATTGCAGCTGGTGGATGACATTATTGCAATTTTGATCAGGATAAAAACACAATAGTATACTTCTTCATAAAAACTCTGAATGTCAACAATATAAACTAGCAGGGAAAAATGAACACTCATTTATTACAATTAAATATTGTCATGCCTACTTACATTTCTCTAACTGTGTTACAACTACACTATTGAGCTTGGAAATTACAGACGAACTGTACAGCTGTATGATTAATGGTATAGCAGAGCGTGAGGCTTGTTAAAAGGATATGTAAATTACATTTATGGGTTGCAGCATTTCAATGGCACAGAACATTTGCATCGGACGCGCATGCACGCACACACACACACACGCACGCTCGCACTGTGGCGGAATAATCAGAATTAGTTAGGTAACATAGATAATTAAGATGTCTTATCTGCATAATATGCTTATGTGATATGCTTGTGATTAGAATGTATCCCTTTGGACTCTGGTGTTGGCAGTTGGACTTCCTCCCTCAGCTGGGGCTCAGTCACCTGGTACCCAGAGAGGGGAGAAGTCAGGCTTGTCTTTCACATGTCGCTGGTGCTAGATAGAAATAATTTCCACCACAGCACGCAAGCATGCACATAAACACACAGACAGGTGTGATGAACCCGGACAGATTCCATTCTGAACTGTTTCGGGTCATTAGAACCATTGAGGGGAAAACATTGGGCATGCAATGCTTCAGACCCTTATTTGTTTAATAAATGTGGCTGCTGCTTGCAATACAGAATAACAAGAGCGACCTTCGAGTTAATTTCCATGGGCAGTTATACATGGCAGTTTAAGTTATCATACCCCTATGCTTCTGGCTGAGATAAATTAAGATGATACAGTAGATGGTATACACAGTAGGATGGCAGAAAGTTAAGTAATTCCTTTACTTTTGCGTTAATTTAGCACCTCCTGGAACAGAAAACCATTCAACTCAAGGCTGACATTCACCACACAGAAATTAGCATCGGAACACAATGTTAATGAAGTACATAGGTTATACAAAAGAGTGCAACAGTGTCCACTAATTCATCAAGACAACACTTTTCTGGGTATTTCTCTGAATAGCTTTGGTTTGTGTCAAGTACAGTACAATATTTAGTTTGAAAAGCAAGGAAGCACTTGGTACACTATGTCAGTTACAAGGCTGGAGGCAAGGCACAACAATGGAAAGCTACAAGGAAACCAAGGTGATATTATTGTACAGATAAAAGGGAAATGCATAGCCTACTCACTTTGGTATTAAATGTGATCAACACAGTGGCCATGGTTCCATTGGAAAGAATACATAGAAAGAGTCAAAATTGAAGATTACGCAACACGCCAATGGACAGTGAAATCATGATAACTGTATCTCTCCATATAAATACTACACTTAAGCTCAATCTTTTTAAAGGGCCAAGGTGAGAGCATGTTAACAAATGCTTAATCATATTATTCAATATCTCCCTGACAAAGGGATTATTACAACATAATTGCTATATGTCCATTGTGGGTATACAGCAGTATTCAACCAACTACAGTGTTTCCAAATCTAAGATAAAGTTACTAAGACATTCGAATGAAAATACATTTTGTGATATGAACGACATGTTTCTTTGCTAAATTCTTTTTTTGGTAACACTTTACTTATGTCTGTATAATGCATTATGACTTGTTATAAGCATGTATTGGCTCTCAATCTTTTATACACACAAATCTGTAAAATCTTTCTATGTGACTCAAACAGATTGTTAATAACTCAGGATCACTCTGAGATGCTACAAAGATATTGTAAGGGTATCATACATTTTAAAGGCAGTGCATTATTAATGCATCATAATGCATTACACTCACTGACTTTAAGTGAAATGTTCACGCTTTTCCCTCCAAACTCCATCGCTGATAACAAAACTGATCCCAGTTCAGCTGTCTGGCATTAACAGCTGATCTGTAACTGAGGTACTCCCAAGAAGGTACCAATCTTCTACCAGATTGCTATCATACTCATAGCACACAATAGACAACATAACATCCAACAAACAGACAGGCCATCAGGTAACTAGACAGGCAGTTAAAGTGGAATTCCACCACTTTTTAAACTTGTATTCTTTATCTCCAGCACCATTTTCAGTTTTAATGTTGATGACATCATGTGGCGCATTCTTAGGACTGTTTCTTCTTATCTTTTTAACTACAGACCATTTGCACATACAGTATGTAGACTGGTATGGTGCTGGAGATAATGAATATGAGGTTTTAAAAGTGGTGGAATTCAATCTTAACTTTTCATTCAAATGTGTATCCAGTAATGAGAAAAATGTGTTCCTGCCCAGGCAAAATTAGTTCAGTAGGTAATAGAGCAGCAGTAGCAGTAAGGAGGAGAGGCCATGCAGACTGCAAAGCATCTCTGGATTCAGTGGGAAATTCCTATTTTTATTTGACAAAATGTGAGGGTGAAAGGTCCAAAACATGATCACTCTTTTTAAAAGCATGTTTCACTTTTGCACCATTTGATTTTGCATTATTTTAGATCAGTTTTTTTGTGTGTGCATTTTTAACTTTTGCACAATACATTTAGTATTATTTTAGACTTTTGAGTCAGACAGTTTTTTTTGTTCAGTGTGAAGAGCATTCCTCCCTCTCCTTATTACATAGCATCCAACAAGAGTCATCAGGCAGTCAGGCACTTTGTCAGGCAGTTAACTTTCCATTCAAATGTATCAAAAAGACTGAGTCCTAGATTCAATCAGTTCAGCATTAACCCGCGATAACCAACAACTGCATAGCATACCATTTATTTTGTTTAGGGCGGTGTCAGAGGTGTAACTGCATTGGAGATGTAAAATCCACAAGCTACTCCTGGCTATATACACCAAGTCGCATTAGTAGAAATCCCATGCAGTGTTACAATTTCAAACACGGGAATATGAGAATCCAGACCTCGATTAGGCTGATATAAATCCTTATTATTTTGTTTAATGATTTTTGAGTGTCATTATAGGCTATGTAATTATAGGCTATGTTACAGAGGTCAGAGGTCAGCCTGCCTGCTAGCGAGAAACACTTCCGCCTGATTCGGGCTCACACTGAGGCTCGAACCTAGGACCTCTGCCTTGCTATAACACACGTGACCGCCTTCCTTGACATACCAACCATTTTCTTTTGGAGCTATTGAAAAATATCTAATTCAATTGCTCCTTTGGATACATTTCACGCTAGCTGTGGAGTGAGCTTACGGTATGTGATTCACTCTGTTACACTCAACCCTTCTAAACTCGCTTCAAAGCAAGTGATCCCGGATGTTGACCCGAGCCCAACTGCTCATCAGGGTCATGGCACCACTGTTTTCGGACGTCACAATGCTTGCTTAGCGAGAACCACTTCCTCCTGAATCGTCCCAAACCAAGGCTCAAACCTAAGATCTCTGATTTTCTAGCAAATGTGTCAACATATTAACTGTTTGACATATATGAAGAAAAAAAATTATTCGACAGCGCCATCGGCTCCAACGCATGATTATGCTCTGCAGCTGTCGGTTATCACGGCTTAACGCTGAACTGATTGAATCTAGTCCTGGATCACACTGACCATCCGCCATAAAACAGTCCAGTCATTTAATAATAAAAACAAAATACAAACAAACAAACAGTAAAACTGAGAACAAAACGTCAGATTAAGCAGAGGCCACTACCGGGTTGCGTCTCAATAGTCTTTCCTAGTTTCCTTGTGCACTCTCCTTCTGTCTATGCCTTGCTGAAAACGTCAGCGTGAGGCGAGGAGAGGACTGGAGGGGATGAAACATGGAAACGAAGATCAGCGCTTGTAAAAATTGAGACATCCTTTGGTATCGCTGGAAGCACCATGATTGAAACACTAGTCATTATTGAATTAATCAGTCTCTCTGTTGCCCTACAGTGGCTGATAATGGGAGGTGCATCTCCAGTTTATTCCCTATCAGTTCTAGCTCTTAGAGTCACTGCCACTGCTTCATACAGACCTGACAGGGACTGACTATACTCCCCTGGTAGTCTCGTTTCACTGTCTGAGGCCTGGGTTTACTGCGTAAGCAGAAGAAGAAGTGTGAGCATACGTCAGACCACATTACAGAAATGCATTGATGAATACTCTACTGCGATGTTGCAGCTGTAGGCACAAAGTCCCTTTATATAATTATGGAACTAACTGAGACATGGTTTTCAAATGAATATTACAGCACTCACGAGTTCATCAATAGAGTACCGGATAATGTGAAAACACCGGGTAAATGTGTACTGTATAATGAATTACTATATGAAGACAATATTCACGATGTGCTGGTTTTACCTGAACATGTTTTCGGGGTCCAACAAGGCCAGCCAGTAGCTGTAGGAGTTAGTGTAGTAGTTGCAAGTCCCTCGCCCATGGCACTCAATGAAGGGAATCTTCCGGAACTCTTCTAGGCAGGACCACAAAGAGGCCAGCGGCTGGCCAGAGCCCTCCGCTCCAGCCCCTGTTTGCTGTGAACACACTTTACATATATAACATGATATCATATGATATAGCACAGAATGTCATCTTTAGCACTACCAGTTCTATTACCTGCAACCCAAAACTCTGAAAATCATTGTGGACATACGGTGCATTCAGAAAGTATTCAGACCATTTGACTTTTTACACATTTTGTTACGTTCACAGCCTTATTCTAAAATTGATTCAATTGTTTTTTTTTACATCATCAATCTACACACAATACCCCATAATGGCAAAGCACTGTTTTACAGGAAACTAATTGACAACATACTTTCAACAATCTTATAGGAAAGGACATTCAACAAGCGCAGCAGTTACACAAATGACTGATGATTGGCTGAGAGAAATTGATGATAAAAATATTGTGGGGGCTGTTTTGTTAGACTTCAATGCAGCTTTTCACATTATCGATCATAGTCTGCTGCTAGAGGCCTTACTTTTTTCAATCTTCACTAACGACATACCACTGGCTTGAGTAAAGCGAGTGTGTCTATGTATGCGGATGACTCAACACTATACACGTCAGCTACTACAGCGAGTGAAATGACTGCAACACTTAACAAAGAGCTGCAGTTTGTTTCAGAATGGAAGCATTGTATTTGGGACAAATCATTCACTAAACCATAAACCTCAACCAAATATTGTAATGAATTACATGGAAATGTAGCAAGTTGAGGTGACTAACTGCTTGGAATAACCCTGGATTATAAACTGTCATGGTCAAAACTTGTTGATACAACAGTAGCTAAGATGGGGAGAAGTCTGTCCACAATAAAGCACTGCTCTGCCTTTTTAACAACACTATCAACAAGGCAGGTCCTACAGGTCCTAGTTATGTCGCACTTGGACAACTGTACAGTCGTGCCACTAAAGGGGGACTTAGGAAAATTACAATTGGCTCAGAACTGGGTGATTGACTTCATCTCTACTTGTTTTTGTAAGAACTGTTGACAAGTTGAATGCGCCGAGCATTCTGTTTAAACTACTAGCACACAGCTCGGACACCCATGCATACCTCACAAGACATGTCACCAGAGGTCTCTTCACAATCCCCAAGTCCAGAACAGACTATGGGAGGCATACAGTACCACATAGAGCCATAACTATATGGATCTCTATTCCACATCAGGTAACTGATGCAATCATATTTAAAAAACAGATAAAAATACATCATATGGAACAGCAGGGACTGTGAAGAGACACACACACGGGTACAGACCCATGCACTTCACGGTAAAATCTACACTTGTGGTATTCAGTGTTTGATGCATACGCACATGGGCTCTAGCACACACACTTTACACACATGTACTTTGTAATATTGTTGTATGGTGGTGTCATACATTTTGTGTTGTGGATATGTGGTGGTGTGACAGTGTTATATGATGTACTGTTTTATATTTAGTTTTATGTGTAATGTAAGTGTCTTAATGTGTTTGGAACTCAGGAAGAGTAGCTGGTGCCTTGGCAGCAGCTAATGGTGATCCCTAATAAAATACCAATGCATAATAGCAAAGGGTCTGAATACTTATGTAAATAAGGTATTTCTGTTTTTGACATTTTATAAATTAGCCAAAAAATTAAAAAAACTGATTTCGCTTTGTCATTATGGGGTATTGTGTGTAGATTGATGAGGGAAAAAATGATTTAATACATTTTAGAATAAGGCTGTAATGTAACAAAATCTAAGAAAAGGGAAGGTGTCTAAATAATTGTTGTCTCCACCTTCTTGCCCTTTATGCTGTTGTCTGTGCCCAATAATGTTTGTACCATGTTGTGCTGCTGCCATGTTGTGTTTCTACTGTGTTGTTGTCATGTGTTGCTACCATGATGTGTTGTTGTCTTCAGTCTCTATGTAGTGTTGTGGTCTCTCTCTTTTTGTGATATGTGTTTTTGTGATATGTGTTTTGTCCTAGAGGAGATCTGCATGGAGGAATGGGCCAAAATACCAGCAACAGTGTGTGAAAACCTTGTGAAGACTTACAGAAAACGTTTGACCTCTGTCATTGCCAACAAAGGGTATATAACAAAGTATTGAGATAAACTTTTGTTATTGACCAAATACTTATTTTCCACCATAATTTGCAAATAAATTCATAGAAAATCCTACAATGTGATTTTCTGGATTTCTTTTTCTCATTTTGTCTGTCATAGTTGAAGTGTACCTATGATGAAAATTACAGGCCTCTCTCATCTTTTTAAGTGGGAGAACTTGCACAATTGGTGGCTGACTAAATACTTTTTTGCCCCATTGTATATATATATATTATTTTTTTTATCCCAGCCCCCGTCCCTGCAGGAGGCCTTACAGACTGATTGCACAAAATGGAAATTGGTCTTCTGCTGTGCCCAACCACTCTGACACACACACACACATACACACACACACATACACACATAACGCTGAAGTGTTACAGATTGATTGGGCAATCAACATTTAAAGGTAATTTCCAATTGAGCCCGACATATGCAGCATTTACTGTGAATACAGACTCCACTAGAGCGGAGACATTGCCTTTAAATTTGAATCACGCTGTAACGCCGAACTTCAGGACTACGAATTGAATCCAGCCCTTGGTTGAAGAGGGTTGAGTAGTAGGCAGCTACTAGTGCAGTGCCCGTTGAGCAGTTTAGGGGTTAAGTGTCTTGCTCACAGGTACAACCGCAGGTGATGGCATCTAGGACACTGAAGGCAGCAACCCTCAGGCCCACTCTCGAACAGATTTTCCCCTATCACACATGGGATTCAAACAGGCAACCTTCCGGTTGCTGGCCCACTCCTCGAACCTCTCTATTGGTATGGCATTGCCATAAGCAAGTAAGCATAGTTTTCAGTTACTAATGAACCGCCATTATACTATGGCCCAGAGTTCTTCCTGGCCTTGAGGTTTTCCTGATCAGGTAAAACATTTGTTCAGGTAAAAATGTACTTGCATTCCATTCAACTACTGAATTAATTCATCCATACAGGAGTTCCTCTTTCTCAGACTGTAGTTCCTACCATGACAAAAGAGTAGGCAGCACAAAGACAGAGCCAGCCCATATAGCGCAAATACGGTATGATTGATTGATATAATTTGGCAGTTACATTTTTTTAAATAAACATACATCACATTGACTCTGAAGAGCATGCTTGGGCAGACAAGGAAACTTGTCAAGCCAGCAACATTTTTCATTAATTCAATTCAATTTAGGGTTGCAAAATTCAAGCTAGCGTGGAGTGAGTAACTTTCTCAAAATTCCCAGGTTTTCCAAAAATCTTGGTTGGAGGATTCCAGATGTCCTGCTAATTCCTTTCTGATTACAGGAATATTCCAAACGGGATTTCTGGATTTTGGCAAAGTTTCTGGAATTTTGCAACTGTAATTCAATTCAATTTACAATTCAATACATCCCCTCAGGGGCATTTTACCCAGCAGAGTGGGGATTCCCAGCTATCAGGGCAGACCCATATTTACTTATAGAGTGACACTGGAGTTCCTTCCTGTGTTATGTCTAGGACAATCTGTTCAAACCAGTGTATACTAGAGCAGAACCTGCTGAAATATCTCTCCAGTGAGTCACCAGAGATGAGGGCCACACCAAGCGATGCATGGCCTCATCTGTGGACAGCCGGTAGGAGTAGTCTTTGCAGGAGGCTTAGCGGCTCGTGCTGTCCGTGTTGCAGAATTAGAAGGGCATGGTAGAGAAACGAGGCTGACAGCTCCCCAGTGTACCTGGACAGCGGGCAAACTAGAGAAATATAATCAATGTATTTCTATTGGGCAGAAAGCAGCATATCCAGGAGACGGAACCGTTGTTATGTTATCGGATAGAACAGCAGGGATTGGGTTCTTCTTCGGAGACTGTGTGTGTGTGTGTGTTTTTGAGTTATATACGGTATGTGCATGAATATCTGTGTGTGTGTGCATGTATGTGTGGTTGTGTGTGCATAAATGCATGCATGCCTATGTATATGTATTTATATGTGCATCCATGGATGGATGTGCATGCACATGTGTGTGTAAACTCATACCCAGATTCTGGCCATGGCCTCTGTTGTTGCCGTTGATGAACAGGAGGGAGTATCCGGCGTAGATGAGGTTGCTGCCCCCTGGGCACTGTGGCACGTTCTGACTGTGACGGGTGAATAGGAAGCCGTCCGCTATTGGCCCGGCAAAGTAGGAACCTGGAGGGCCTTGGGAGCCTTTGGATCCCGGAGTCCCCTGCTCACCTTGGATACCTGAGGAAACAATCCCATAGTATCTTTTCACAGACACTCTTTTCACAGACCCTCTGCCATAGTGTCTGTTTAACACTTTTGGGCACTCTGCAATTGATAATTATAAGTCAGGGTTAATAAGTAAGTTTCCATGTATGGATGAGAAACAAGTAGTATATAAAGATAGGGAGGAGGATGCATGGTGTGTGTGTGTGTCTGTGGAGTTTCTTCAGAGGAGGAAGGGGGGGACCATCCTACTCAGTGAATTTCATAAAAATAAAAATTGTGAAACATTTGATAAAGTTATCCTTCTAGATAGAATGATACAAAATATATTAATGTCACCAAATAAATGATTAAAGCACACTGTTTTGTAATGAAGATCTACAGTAGCCTCAACAGCACACTCTAGGGTAGCACCATGGTCTAGTGCTGAAATAATTATCTACAGCTAGTTAGCACTGCAGTGCATATGTTGTGAGTAGTTGACTCAAACAGAGAGAAAGACAATAGCTGAACAGTTTTGAACAAATTAGTTCGTTAAAAAAATGACCCTGCCCTGAACTTAGTCACTGTTAATAGCCAGCTACCACCCGGTACTCTACCCTGCACCTTAGAGACTGCTGCCCGACGTATATAGTCATTGAACACTGGTCAATTTAATTATGTTTACATACTGCTTTACCCATTGTGGATTATAGGAATATATTATATACTGTATTATAGTCAAGGCTCATCCTATATAATTACTGCTTGTCACACCTTTGCTATTCTTACACTGTCCAAATTATCTATACACACCATCATAAACATACACTACCATTCAAAAGTTTGGGGTCATTTAGAAATGTCCTTGTTTTTAAAAGAAAAGCCAATTTTTTGTCCATTAAAATAACATCAAATTGATCAGAAATACAGTGTAGACATTGTTAATGTTGGAAATTAATATTGTAGCTGGAAACGGCAGATTTTTTATGGAATGTCTACATAGGCATACAGAGGCCCAATACAAGCAAACATCACTCCTATGTTCCAATGGCACGTTGTGTTAGCTAATCCAAGTTTATAATTTTAAAATGCTAATTGATCATTAGAAAACACTTTTGCATTTATGTTTGCACAGCTGAAAACTGTTCAATTTAAAGAAGCAATACAACTGGCCTTCTTTAGACTAGTTGAGCATCAGCATTTGTGGGTTCGATTACAGGCTCAAAATGGCTAGAAATAAATAACTTTCTTCTGAAACTCGTCAGTCTATTCTTGTTCTGAGAAATGAAGGCTATTCCATACGAGAAATTGCCAAGAAACTGAAGATCAACGCTATGTACTACTCCCTTCACAGAAAAGCTCAAACTGGCACTAACCAGAATAGAAAGAGGAGTAGGAGGCCCCGGTGCACAACTGAGCAAGAGGACAAGTACATTAGAATGTCTAGTTTGAGAAACAGACTCCTCACAAGTCTTCAACTGACAGCTTCATTAATTAGTACCCGCAAAACACCAGTCTTAACGTCAACAGTGAAGAGGGGACTCCGGGATGCTGGCCTTCTAGGCAGAGTTGCAAAGAAAAAGCCATATCTCAGACTGGCCAATAAAAATAAAAGATTAAGAACACAAAAGAACACAGACACTGGCCAGAGGAACTGTTGGAGCTAGAAAGATAAGCATTTTGCTGCACCTGTGATAACACCTGCAAAATATGTGTATGTGTAATTTTTTTAAATTTGATTCTTCTTAGTTTACCTTTTACTTACTTAGCTAGCTGATGCAGCTAATTTAGCCTACTCACACTTGACTCAAACAGAGGAATGATATTTATGTTAGCTAGCTGGCTAATGCTATCCAACAATGCAACTCTTCCAAGTAAAGGTATGCTTTCGGTTTTATTCATTTATTGCCACGGGGCCCGCCGGTGTAACTGCGAAACTGCTTGCTGTACACTGTACTGCGTGATTATACACATGGATTGGATTGTGGGTTTACTAACGCATTAGTTCTAGTATCTATGTTGACTATGATGTTAACTAATATGGTGTCAACGATAGGCTGTGTAGCGGTTAACGTTTTGGTCAAAACAAATCAAGCCTTATTTACACAGCACATTTCCAACATGGAAAGCAACACAATGTGCTTCACAGGAAAAAATGAATAAGAAAACTATGCAAAGAAAAACTGAAACATTTACCACAACAAACAAAAGTGCATAAAAAAGTTTAACAATAACAATAAAAACTGAAACACTATAAAAAAAAACTAAGGAAAAGCAAAGCTAAAAAGGTGTGTTTTAAGATCTGTCCAAAGTTTTGGCCCTGCTTATATTCTCTGGAAGGCTATTCCAGAGGCTGGAGGCATAATTACTAAAGGCTGGCTCTCCATGCATCTTGGTCCTATTCTTTGGAATAGTTAAAAAGCCAGTGCCAGAGGACCTGAGGGACCTACTGGGACCTACCAATAGAAGAACCTTCAAATTAATTCTAACTCACAGGCAGCCAGTGCAGAGAACTTAAAACCGGTGTAATGTGTGGTCTCCGTCTGGTCTTGGTATGAAGGTTTCGCTTGGAGAGTTTTTTTTCGCCAGGTCACAGACAGCTGTTGTGCTGTGCACTGAAGTCCACAAGCGAATGGAAATGTTGAGAATGAGAGTGCGTAGATGCGAGAAGGAATTATACAACAAGAAAAGTGATGATGCCGTTTGTGGCTGCTATGAAAGTAAACTGAGTGTGAGGGTGATCAGGGGATGTATTCATTCCTCCGATTCTGTTACAAAATGTTTCTTAAGTGGAAGCAAAAGAAACGGGATGGACCTACCTGAATTTGTCCAATAGAAACTCTTGTTTTAGTGGACTAATGGAATAATGGTAACAAAAATGTTCGTTGAATTTGGGAAAAGTGGTCAACGTAAGTTGTTGTTCTGAGGTTAAAACTTCAACATTGACAACCAAATACAATCTCAATCTACATTTAACATTGAATTTACGCTGAATTTATTCATCCTGCTATTGACAAATGTTTTATCCACTCTCATATCTAAAACCACAAATATGGAGAAATTATTACTTCAGCCTCTCTGTGGTGGGAGCCTGTAGTCACAGACTGGCTAACTAATCCTAACCCTGCTAACCTTTGATAGATAGATGCTACACAGGGACTTGAAATACATTACAGTAGAATACGATTGTGGTCACAAATTAGTAAACCTAGATTCAGCCTTAGCCTTTTGGATTGCTGTGCATGTGGGATTATGGAGTACAGGAACTTACAATTACAGGATAGCTGCTACTTCAGATGGTGTCTGAGTTTATTCTGTAGTAATTGTGGTAGCTTTGTAGTAACCATTATGTCAGACTGTTGTGGATGACCTAAAGTGGCCAGGTGAGTTGAGCAGGTACCTGGAATTCCATGGGGGACCACGGTCGCCTACGGGGCCATCATTTCCAGGGGGGCCGGTGGGTTCAGGGGGTCCAATGATGTTGGGGGCAGGTCCCACCCTCCACACCCTCTGTGTGTGTGTGTGTGTGTGTGTGTGTGTGTGTGTGTGTGTGTGTGTGTGTGTGTGTGTGTGTGTGTGTGTGTGTGTGTGTGTGTGTACTGTATGTGTGTGTGCGCTCGTGTACAAGGGACCACGTCACCGTAAAGGACGATGCTTGACGATGCTTGTGTGTGTGTACAGTGGCAAGAAAAAGTATGTGAACCCTTTATAATTACCTGGATTTCTGCATACATTGGTCATAACATTTGATCTGATCTTCGTCTTAGTCACAACAATAGATAAACGTAGTGTATTTAAACTAATAACACACAAATTATTGTATTTTTCTTGTCTATATTGAAAATATAATTTAAACATTCACAGTGTAGGTTGGGTATGTGTATGTATGTGGTACGTGAAACCCTAGGCTAAGGACTTTTCCAAAAGCTAGTTGGAGTCAGGAGTCAGCTAATCTGGAGTCCAATCAATTAGATGAGATGTTGGTTAGATTTGCCCTGCCCTATAAAAAAACTCACAAAATTTGAGTTTGCTATTCACAAGAAGCATTGCCTGATGTGAACCATGCCTCGAATCAAAAGAGATCTCAGAAGACCCAAGATTAAGAATTGTTTACTTGCACACAGCTGGAAAGGGTAACAAAAGTATCTCTAAAAGCCTTGATGTTCATCAGTCCACGGTGAGACAAATTCTATAAATGGAGAAAGTTCAGCCCTGTTGCTACTGTCCTTAAAGGTGTGACCGTCCTGCAAAGATGACTGCAAGAGCACAGTGCAGAATGCTCAATAAGGTTAAGAAGAATTCTAGCGTGTCAGCTAAAGACATACAGAAATCTCTGGAACATACTAATATCTCTGTTGACGAGTCTACGATACGTAAAACACTAAACAAGAATAGTGTTCATGAGAGGACACCATGGAAAAAGCCACTGCTGTCCAAAAAAGACATTGCTGCACGTCTGATGTTCGCAAAAAAGCACCTGGATGTCCCACAGCACTTCTGGCAAAATATTCTGTGGAGAGATGAAACAAAAATGTTGTTGTTTGGAAGAAACACACAACACTATGTGTGGAGAAAAAAAGGCACAGCACACCAACATCAAAACCTCATCCCAACTGTAAAGTATGGTGGAGGGAGCATCATGGTTTGGGGCTGCTTAGCTGTCTCGGGGCCTGGACAGCTTGCTGTCATCGACAGAAAAATGAATTCCCCAAGTTTATCAAGACATTTTACAGGAGAATGTAAGGCTATCTGTCCGCCAATTGAAGCTCAACAGAAGTTGGGTGATGCAACAGGACAACGACCCAAAACACCGAAGTAAATCAACAACAGAATGGCTTCAACAGAAGAAAATACTCCTTCTGGAGTGGCCCAGTCAGAGTCCTGACCTCAACCCGATTTAAAATGCTGTAGCATGACCTTGAGAGCGGTTCACACCGGACATCCTAAGAATATTGCTGAACTGAAATAGTTTTGTAAAGATGAACGGTCCAAAATTCCTCCTGACCGTTGTGCAGGTCTGATCCGCAACTACAGAAAACGTTTGGTTGAGTTTATTGCTGCCAAAGGAGGGTCAACCAGTTATTAAATCGAAGGGTTCACATACTTTTTCCACCCTACACTGTCATTGTTTACACGGTGTGTTCAATAAAGACATGAAAACGTGTAATTGTTTGTGTGTTATTAGTTTAAGCAGACTGTGTTTTTCATTTGTTGTGACTTAGATGAAGATCAGATCAAATTTTATGACCAATTCATGCAGAAATCCAGGTAATTCCAAAGGGTTCACATACTTTTTTATGCCACTGTATATTTGTCACTGTTCATGACAAACTTTTGACGAAGGGCAACCACCTTTGGCCAATGTTTTATCCAGGTGATCTCTAATTACACTTTTAAAACACACTTAGATCATCCTCACAGCTGATCTCAATTGCTACCAAAATGTCCTGCTCCCTAAAAGCAGAGCGACATGTGAGGTCAGTATTAACTTAGTCGTGCTTTCTCCTAAAAAATGTCCAAGGTCTCTACAGGGTTTTATCTTCAGTAGAAATAAAACCTGGTAATTGAGCAGACTAAGGGGCAATCATTCGGTACAACTGAAATAAAGTCATTTCTCATTTAAGACTGTGGTAATAAATCATACAGGTTATATGAATGGAAAACTCATGATGGAGCACTCACCACCTTTTTATTTACCATTTATACATTTTTTGTATTACATTTCAGCTCCCACATCACTCTCTGCCACATTGTCTCAAACTGCACCATTTTGTTTCCCTCCGTCGCCCACGCACTTGACCTTTCCATTGTAACCTTTCCATTGTGTTAACGATGGAGGATTGGTTGATTTCCAGTTTTTAAGTATATGTTTTTTTAAGACGATTGACGAGGAAAGTATCGACCCAAACCAATCGGGTATCTCACTGCACACTCATATGCCATGTCTTGAAATATGCAGACAGATGGTTTCAAATTACATTTACATTGTAATACTTCTGACAGACGACTTTCTAACTCCGCCCATAACTTTGGGATTTTATAACATTGCCAAAAGGCATGGATTATTGAGTCATTGTTAGTTACAAGACTCCACGGCAAGCTTAAGACATGACTCTGCAGTTGTGCTGTAGAATTTGTGCATTTTGTCTCTTGTATAATAAATTATATACATTAGTTTATACTGGATTAAGTGTGAATTTTAACTCTAATCTCATTAGTTATGTCCCAACATTCCCTCTATCTTGCATATAGAAGTTATTTTTAGGTCTTGGTTAATTTACAATTTATGTAATCTAATAATAAGAATTTGTCTAATCGATGTGAAGAAGCCTACTGAATCCGATGGAATCAAGCCCTTCTTCCTAAAAATAGCTGCACCTGTCATCTCCTCCCCTCTCTCTCTCTCTCTCATCTCTTCAACTATCCCTGGAGTATGCCTCTATCCCCAAAGACTTGAAATATGCATATGTTCAACCACTGTTCAAAGGTGGTGACATCACTGATCCCAACTTCTACCGGACTATATCCATCCTCCCCTGCCTCTCCAAACTCCTAGAGCAGATAGTAAACACCCAACGTACCCAATACCTGAGCTATAACAACATCGTCTCCGAGTTCCAGTCTAGTTTCCGAAAATGTCACAGATAATTGTATTTATTTATTTACAATGACGGCCTACACGGGCCAAACCCTAACGAAGCTGAAGCTATGGGACACACAATCACGGCCAGTTGTGATACAGCCTGGAATCAAACTGTTGATGGAATTTATAGGTTTAAATGAATGACTAGAATTTTCCACCCTGAAGCCATATAATTGTATGAAATTGATTAATAGTCAGTAAAATTACAATAAATGATGTGTGTAGTTTTAGTCATGATGTGTGTAGTTTTAGTCACAATTAGGGTAAAACAATATAAACTGTACAATATGTCTCTAAAGTGTCTTAAACACAGACTGTCTGAGCAAGATTCGGTGCCGACCTTGGCTAGGGGCCACTGAGAGATTTGGGAAAGGACAGGGAGGGATTCTCACGGTCCCTAATCTTTGTCGGCTGGGTAGCAGGACAGTATGTGCGTAGGATACCTACTGTTTGTGTGCAAATGTATGTGCGTATGAATTCTGTTTGTGTGCAAGAGTATGTGCGTAAGGAGCTAGTATAAAATTAATGGTTTTGTTCAACTAACCAGCGCTCTCGTGAATAAACCTTATTGACTATTTTAGCTGGGCCTCCGTCTGTTTCATTTCATTTCTACTGTGCTATCTACTGTGCTAACGTTTATTTTTAGGTTGCAGGGTGGTTCTGAGAACATTTTACTCTGGTTCCCTCAAAGTTTTCCTGGGAAACGGAAATGATTGGTTATTTGTGACTTATTTCAGGAGATCCATTTGAATGTAAACTTTATTTTTAAAACAAAATGCAATTTTTGCCAGAAATGCCTTCTAGAACATGTGAACTTTCATCTGCCTTAATAACAAATTTGTACACCATCTGTAAATACGAATAAAATTGTTAAATTATGAGCCTAGTTGGTTTAGACACGGAAAAAGCCAGCAACCTTCACGCTAGCCATGATTGGCTGAGATAATGAGTGGGCTGGACATGGCGAGAGATGAGTTCGGATTGGTCTGCCATGTAGACAACTTCTGTCTATAACATGAGCTGGTCAGTATGTGTAGGTAATCCTTTCTAATGTGTTTAAAAATATATATATCACGTAGTAGAACTGCATAAGAGTTGCTATCCACTTTCTGGAGAGCAGAGTTTTGAAATCAGTGGAATTAGAGTATGATAGCTATGGAGATGGAGAAAATTCTGGCATTTGAATGGAATTGTGAAGAGGGAGTCAAAAAAGAAACACACAAAAGGCTGTTGTATAAAACACCTGTCTCCGGATTACATCTTCAAACTAAGGGCAACCATGGCATCCCTGACAGAGAGGGTGAAGCATCCATCCACCTATATGGGTAAGATAGTCTAACTAGCTACATTTTCAGAAATTACACGTTTTACATTTTGTCAGAAAGTTGTTTTCATTTCAAGTTGAAGTGTACTGTTAGCCAGCTAGCTAACATTAGCTGGCTGGCTGACTCACTAGCTAACTTTACATGTATGATCTGTGTAGTAATATTATTCGTATCGCAGAGCCATTTGCATTGCTAGTTATAGCCTAATGTTAGCTAGCTACCAGGTTGGTTAGCTACTTGCAGATTCATGCAGGGTAGTAATGTTATGAGTTGGGATTATGGTTAATTGTTTAGCTAGCTACATGTCTAAACAAAAGACTCCACTATGCAAGTAACCATTTCAATAGAATGTTCATGATGTCACTACGACAACTGTCGAAAGACGTAACTGGTAAATTCGCTCTGGTTATCAACTCCAATTACAGAGCACTCTCGTCTGAGTATGCCAGAGCGCAGAATAACTGACAAATTTACAAACACTCAAAACCAGTTAAATATGGCCAGTGTCAGTAAACGTAAACAATAATTAAATTGTGCCAGTAGCACAATTGCAGTCACCAACTCTCTGGATAACATAAAAACCGCCGAACCAGCTCTGCTAGGGCGAGTAAAATGGTCAGAGTAAGCTGTTCTCTCATTTGTGTCTGGAAGAATCTAGCAAGCTAGCCAACCGGTTAGCTTGGGTGCTTGACTGCTGTTGTTAGGGCTGAACACTCGAATCAACCCTACTCCTCGGGCCAGAGCGTCCAGTGTGCGCTCTGAACGCTCCGTGAGCTAAACGCTTTGATTTTACGAACGGACAATCTGACAATGCTCTGAGTTTACGAACGCCCAGAAAACACTCTGGCATTCCAGATAAAATTTATGAACACACCCGTATTCTAAACCAGCCTTTAGTCTTGAAATCTTTGGTAGTTTAGTACATTGCCTCACATGTGAATCCTTAAAGAGATGGGTGGGGCTAAAGCTTAAGAGGGTGTGAACGATGCTGAATTGGTGTAGACAGAGAAGAGATTTAAAGTATGTGTACCAAAATATTAAAGGGACAATTTCTCAAAAGTGATTTTACAAGTTTATCAACTTTCAAAGCTCTGAGTCTCTACTTTTATGAGTCTTTACCTTTTTTTAAACCAGGGCTATTCCAACAAGAAACACAATATACCTAATTCTACCACTGAAAAAACCCTTAATCATGCATAGAACAAGGAAAACCACCAAGAAAAAGGAAACAAAAAGAAACACAGGCAATCTAACTCCAGACACCACTGGCTCATACAATTCCCAGCATGCACCAACACTCCCAGCATGCAGAGAGAGAGCGAGACAGAGAGAGGGAGAGAGACTGACTCACTCAGTGGTCTACAGTACATTTCTCAGCATTTGTCTAACAATGGCTACATCCCAAATGGAATACTATTCCCTATATTAGTGCACTATTTTTGACCAGGACCTATAGGGTTCTGGTCAAAAGTAGTGCGCTATATAGGGAATTGGTAATTAGTTGTCAGTGTGCTTGCATACCTTGATCACCAGTATAGCCAGGGGGTCTGAGGGGCCCAGGCAAACCCGGGAAGCCTTTGATTCTCCCAATGATCTGAATCAACTGTAGGTGAAGTAAATCAAGCAGAGCTTAAAACTAGCCAAAGTCCAAGGTACCAGCATTGCAGATTGATAGACTGTATAGTAGGCTGACTTTCCCTTAGTGCACTTCTTTTGACCACAGCTGTTGCACCTCTGGTGAAAAGTGCTTAGGCTCTGGTAAAAAGCAGTGCACTATATGGGGAATAATAATAACAACAATCATCTATTTAACTAGTATAGCGCTTTTCATTACAGAAAATAATCTCAAAGTGCATAAAAAGCCAAACAAACAAACAACACATTTACATTGACATGGTAGAATAGGGTGTAATTTCAGATTTGCAGATATACAAGATGAGTATGTTAACTAAGTTAACTAATAAAAGCACTATTGACTATTGTTTCACCATTGTCAACTATTGATATTATATGATATTAATATGAACATGAAAATGATGGAAGAATATATTGTAACTCACATCCCCTGGTGGACCTGTGGATCTGCTGTCACCTTTGTCACCCTGAATACACACAAATACACAGTCACAGAGAGGATGACCCACACGTATACATTACAAAGAGAGTAGAGTGACTGCAATACTCAAAATGAGTGTAGGGCAGAGTTGGGGTAAATTGCATTTGAATTCCAATCAATTCAATGTTAAGAGAATTGGAATTTCACTGTACTTCCTGAATTGACTGGAATTTAAATAGAATTGACCCCAACCATATTTATTGAGGTCGGAATACAGACTTGAGATCCGTGCACGTAACTCTGACTCTAACCATGCATGTAACTCAAACAGAAAATAATCGCACAGATCTTAAGTGCGGATTCAGTAAATCAGTAAATCAAAGTTTATTTGTCACGTGCGCCGAATACAACAGGTTTTGTGAAACCTTACAGTGAAAGGCTTACTTACAGGGTCTAACCAATAGTGCAAAAAAGGTGTTAAGTGAAAAATAGGTAAGTAAATAAATAAAACAATAGTAAAAAGACAGGCTATTAAAGTAGCGAGGCTACATACAAGCACCGGTTAGTCAGGCTGATTGAGGTAGTGTGTACATGTAGATATGGTTAAAGTGACTATGCATATATAATGAACAGAGAGTAGCAGTAGCGTAAAAGAGGGGTTGGCGGGTGGTGAGAGGTGGGTGGCGGGACACAATGCAGATAGCCCGGTTAGTCAATGTGCAGGAGCACTGGTTGGTCGGCCCAATTGAGGTAGTATGTACATGAATTTATAGTTAAAGTGACAATGCATATATGATAAACAGAGAATAGCAGCAGCGTAAAAAGAGGGGTTGGGAGGGGCACACAATGCAAATAGCCCGGGTAGCCATTTGATTACATCAAAAAATAAAGTAAAGTAATCCTTCTAACCCCCCCCCCCCCCCTTAAAAGAGTTAGATGCACTATTGTAAAGTGGTTGTTCCACTGGATATCATAAGGTGAATGCACCAATTTGTAAGTCGCTCTGGATAAGAGCGTCTGCTAAATGACTTAAATGTAAATGTAATTACCTGTTCAGGAGTTTTATTGCCTCTGCCAAAATAAAGTGTGTGCCTGTTCACAACTCTCTGCTCTCCTGCACCTGACTTCTCCACCAGTAGCACTCACCGTGACAGAATTTCACACCACCCATGGAGTCAGCAGGAGCAGGTACCCCGGGCAGAGGAGTCGAGGAGCGCATCCGGGAACACACTTTACACAATGCTGCAACATCTCGGTGCCACGATGGATCGCGTTGTCCAGACCATGGACCGCTGGGAGAGACAGGAAGTCTCTTCAGCACCTCGACCAGCGCAACCGGGGTTACCTCTACCCGTCCCTCCTGGATCCAGTCCCAGTGGGATGCGTATCTCCCTTCCCAGAGAGTTTGGTGGGACGGCAGCACGGTGCCAGGGGTTCTTATTACAGCTGGACCTATACCTGGCCACCGTTCACCCAGCTCCCTCGGGAAGGGAGAGGGTGTCTGCCCTCGTCTCATGCCTCTCGGGGAGAGCTCTGGAGTGGGCAAACGCTGTTGGACCACATCAAGGAGTTCACCCGCCGCTTCCGGGCCGTCTTCGACCATACACCCGAGGGTAGAGCGACGGGAGTTGGCCTGCAGGGATGCCACCATCACCTTTGACCAACTGGTGGATCTGTCTATCCGGTTGGGTAACCTGCTGGTCACCCGCGGACGTCCAGAGAGGGCTCTGTCGGTTCCATCTTCCAGCACCTCCGCTCCGGTGCCCATGGAGCTGGGAGGGGCTACGCATAGGGACGCTGGAGGAGGGGCCGTCACATGCACCATCTCTGGCCGCAGAGGGCACACTGCCGGTCGGTGCCGGATTGGTCCCTCTGGGAGTCGAGGCAGCAGGCAGGGCACTGCAGGTGAGTCTGCACCACTCTCATCCAGAGTCCTCTGTTGTCCACCTCTTTGTACCTGTTTGTTTTCCTGAGTTTTCCCCGCCTTCCCAGCATAAGGCGCTCATCGATTCAGGCGCGGCTGGGAATTTTATCGATAGAGCGCATTCGCCTTAGTTTAGGGATCCACATTATTCCTGTGGTTAGACCTTTCCCGGTACACGCTCTGGATAGGCGACCATTAGGGTCCGGGCTAATCAGGGAAGCCACCATCTCCCTGGCCATGGTGACGCAGGGGGTCACAAGGAGAGAATCAGTCTCTTCCTCATTGACTCTCCTGCGTTTCCCGTGGTGCTAGGCCTTCCCTGGTTAGCTCATCATGACCCCACCATTTCATGGCAACAGATGACTCTCACGGGGTGGTTGCGAGAGTGCTCGGGGAGGTCTGTAGGGGTTTCCGTTGGTGCTACCACGGTGGAAAGTCCAGACCAGGTGTCCACTGTGCGCATTCCCCCAGAATATGCTGATTTGGCTCTCGCCTTCTGTAAAAAGAAGGCAACTCAATTAACACCCCATCGACGGGGGGATTGTGCGATAAATCTCCTGGTAGACGCTGCACTTCCCAGGAGTCATGTGTCTCCCATGTTGCAAGCGGAGATGGTGGCTATGGAGACATACTGTATGTCTCTGAATCCCTGCGTCAGGGTTACATTCGGTCCTCCACTTCACCCACCTCCTTGAGTTTCTCTTTTGTGAAGAAGAAGGAGGGAGGTCTGCGCCTGTGCATTGACTATCGAGGTCTCAATCAAATTACGGTGAGGTACAGTTGCCCGCTACCTCTCATCGCCATGGCGATTGAGTCAATGCACGGGGCGTGCTTCTTCACTAAACTGGATCTCAGGACTGCGTACAACCTGGTGCATATCCGGGAGGGAGACGAGTGGAAGACAGCGTTTAGTACCACCTCAGGGCATGATGAGTACCTCGTCATGCCATACGGGTTGATGAATGCTCCATCAGTCGTCCAATCCTTTGTGGACGAGACCTTCAGGGACCTGCACGGGCAGGGTGCAGTGGTGTATATCGATGACATTCTGATATACTCCGCTACACGTGCCGAGCATGTGTCCTTGGTGTGCAGGGTACTTGAACAACTGTTGGAGCATGACCTGTACGTCAAGGCTGAGAAATGCTTGTTCTTTCAGCAGACCATCTCCTTCCTAGGGTATCGCATTTCCACATCAGGGGTGGAGATGGAGAGTGACCCCATTTCAGCCGTGCATAATTGGACGACTCCCACCACGGTAAAGGAGGTGCAGCGGTTTTTAGGGTTTGCCAATTACTACCGGAGATTTAGCCAGAGTTTTTGCCAGGTGGCTGCTCCCATTACCTCACTGCTGAAGGGGGGTCCTGTACGTCTGCAGTGGTCGGCTGAGGCGGACAGGGCTTTTGGGCACCTAAGAGCTCTGTTTACCTCGTCTCCCGCGCTGGCCCATCCGGATCCCTCTTTGGAGTTCATAGTGGAGGTGGACGCGTCCGAGGCTGGGATAGGAGCTGTGCTCTCTCAGCGCTCGGGCACGCCACCGAAGCTCCGCCCCGGAACTATGATGTGGGGGACCGGGAGCTGTTGTCTTTGGTTAAGGCTTTGAAGGCATGGAGAGATTGGCTTGAGGGGGCTAAACACCCTTATCTCATCTGGACGGACCACCGCAACATGGAGTACATCCGGGCAGCGAGGAGACTGAATCCTCGTCAGGCAAGGTGGGCCATGTTCTTTACCCATTTTGTGTTTAACTTGTCCTACAGACCAGGTACCCAGAATATGAAGGCAGACGCACTGTCCCGGCTGTATGACACAGAGGAGCGGCCCATGGATCAGACTCCCATACTCCCGGCCTCCTGCCTGGTAGCACCGATCCTGTGGGAGTTGGATGCGGACATTGAGCAGGGGTTGCGTACAGAGCCCGCTCCCCTCCAGTGTTCCGTCAGGCTTCTGTACGTTCCGTCTGCTGTCCGTGACCAGTTGATCTATTGGGCCCACACGTAACCTTCCTCTGGTCATCCGGGGATCGGTCGGACGGTGTGCTGTCTGACTGGGAAGTACTGGTGGCCCACCTTGGCAAAGGACGTGAGGGTTTATGTTTCCTCCTGCTTGGTGTGCGCCCAGTGCAAGGCTCCTAGGCACCTGCCCAGAGGTAAGTTACAACCCTTACCCGTTCCACAATGGCCGTGGTCGCACCTGTCGGTAGATTTCCTGACCAATCTTCCTCCCTCACAGGGTAACACCGCGATCCTGGTTGTTGTGGATCGTTTTTCTAAGTCCTGTCGTCTCCTCCCTTTGCCCGGTCTCCCTACGGCACTACAGACTGCGGAGGCCTTGGTTACACATGTCTTCCGGCACTACGTGGTGCCTGAGGATATAGTGTCTGATCGGGGTCCCCAGTTCACGTCGAGGGTCTGGAAGGTCTTCATGGAACTGGGGGTCTGGGGGTCTCGGTCAGCCTTACCTCAGGTTTTCACCCCCGAGAGTAACGGGCAGGTGGAGAGAGTAAACCAGGATGTGGGTAGGTTTCCTAGGTCCTATTGCCAGGACCGGCCGGGGGAGTGGGCAGCGTTCGAGCCCTGGGCAGAGATGGCCCAGAACTCGCTCCGCCACTCCTCCACTAACCTCACCCCCTTCCAGTGTTTATTTGGGTATCAGCTGGTTCTGACTCCTTGGCATCAGAGTCAGACCGAGGCTCCTGCGGTGGACGACTGGTTCCGATGCGCGGAGGAAACATGGAACGCCGCCAATGTCCACCTTCAACGCACTGTGCTGCGTGAGAAAGTGGGGGCAGACCGTCACCGCAGTGATGCCCCGGTGTTTGCACCGGGGCAAACACCGGGGCATCACCGGGGACACCGGGGACCGGGTCTGGCTCTCGACCCGAAACCTGCCCCTCCGCCTGCCCTGCCGGAAGCTGGCCCGCGGTTTGTGGGGCCATTCAAAGTACTGAGGAGATTGAACGAGGTGTGTTACCGATTACCGTATTAACCCCTCGTTCCATGTGTCTCACCTCAGGTCGGTGGTGGTTGGTCCGCTCCAGGAATCTGAGGTGCGGGAGGTTCCTCCGCCTCCTCTGGACATCAAGGGGGCCCCGGCGTACTCCGTTCGTTCCATTCTGGATTCGAGACGTCGGGCGGGGGACCTTCAGTACATCGTGGATTGGGAGGGGTACGGTCCGGAGGAGAGGTGCTGGGTTCTGGTGGCGGATGTGTTGGACCCTGAACTGCTCCAGGAGTTCCACCGTCGCCGGCCGGATCACCCTGCGCCTCACCCTCCGGGTCGTCAAGGCGGGGGGGGGGTCTGTCACGAGATTCCGCCGAAGTCGGTCCTCTCCCTTGTTTGGGTGGCGTTCGGCGGTCGACGTCACCAGCTTTCTAGACATCGCCGCTCCATTTTTCCATTGTTCCATTGTTTTTGTCTTGTTCCCTGCACACCTGGTTTTCATTCCCTAATCACACTGCATGTATGTATTCCTCTGTTCCCCTCTATGTCTTTGTGTGAAATTGTATTTGTTACGTGTTTCGTGTGTATGCGCCAGGCTGGGTTTTCCCGTTACTTCTGTGGTATTTCACGGCTGTGACAATAACCAGACGAGAATTGGAGAGATAATATGGTCTGCAATTGATTGTGAGGAATTTAGGTCAGGTCAGGTGAACCAAATAGTGAAATAAAAAGGCTCTCTAAGGTCAGGGTGTGACAGTACCCACCCCCCCCCAAAGGTGCGGACTCCGACCGCAAACCTGACTCTATGAGGGAGGGTCCGGGTGGGCATCTAGCCTTGGTGGCGGCTCCGGTTCGGGGCGTAGACCCTGCTCCGCTTGCTGATCCCTCCGCTTCCGTGGAACCGGACCGTGGACCGTCGCCGGAGGCTCCGGACCGTAGATCATTGCCGAGGAACCGGACCGTAGATCGTCGCCGAAGGAACCGGACTGTAGATCATCGCCAGGGACTCCGGACTGCCGATGTCGCCGGAGGCTCTGGACTGCAGACCGTCACTGGAGACTCTGGAATGCGGACTGTCTCAGGAGGTTCCTACTGTGGACCGTCTCAGGAGATTCCCTACTGTGGACCGTCTCAGGAGATTCCCTACTGGACCGTCTAGAGATTCCTACTGTGGACGTTCTCAGGAGATTCCCTACTGTGGACCGTCTCAGGAGGTTCCGGACTGTGGACCGTCTCAGGAGGTTCCGGACTGTGGACCGTCTCAGGAGGTTCCGGACTGTGGACCGTCAGTGGAGGTTCCGGTCTGTGAAACATCGCCGCGAAAGCTCTGGACTGGAAAAAACTTGTCGCCGGAAGCTCTGGACTGGGAACTGTCGCCGGAAGCTCTGGACTGGGAACTGTCGCCGGAAGCTCTGGACTGGGAACTGTCGCCGGAAGCTCTGGACTGGGAACTGTTGCCGTAAGATCTGGACTGTGGAGGCGCACTGGAGGCCTGATGCGTGGGACCGGTACAGGTGGCACCGAGCTGATGACACGCATCTCAGGGCGAGTGTGGGGAGGAGGCACAGGATGTACTGGACTGTGGAGGCGCACTGGAGGCCTGATGCGTGGGCTCATTACAGGTGGCACCGGGCTGATGACACGCACCTCAGGGCGAGTGCGGCCAGGAGGCATAGGACGTACTGGACAGTGGAGGCGCACTGGAGGTCTGGAGAGTAAAGCTGGCACAAACCGTCCTGGCTAGATGCTCACCTTAGCCCGGCAAGTGCAGGGCGCTGGCACAGGACGCACTGGGCTGTGAAGGCGCACTGGAGACACGGTGCGTAGAACCGCATAACATGGTGACTGAACGGTGGCACACACCCCAGGGCGAGTGCGCGGAGGAGACACAGGCAGGAGCCTGCGTGTGACAGTGATAGTGTGACTATCATCCATATTGACCCCACTCTAGAGCCCCTGATAAGACAGAGAAGGGATATGACTGAAGCAAAAACAACAGCAGTAACGGCTGCAGTAAAAACAACAGCAGTAACAACCCAGCTACTGTCCACTGCCATTATGAAAAAGCCAGAAACATCAGAATAAGTTGGGTTCCTCCAAAACATTTGGAACCTTCTAACCAATCCCAGCAGTCTAAGTCGAGAAAAGGAGACTGTAACCCCAATTGGTAATTCAACCCCAGAACTGTACAAGGACAAATCTTTGGAGGAAGTAGAAAAAAATAAATGGTATGAATAGGCTCAATATACAGCATCTAAATTAAGACTGACAAATTGCTTATTGTGTGCGCCCTCTCCACTGAAAGAATTAGTGGTGGTACCTAATCCTTATAATTATAGGAACTGTGTTGACTCTAATAAAAACGTATGTTATTTGAGAAGATCAGAAAGGCCTTATTGTCCAGCTGAATGTTTGTCATATTTGCTACTAAACGGCATGATACTAAACGATATCATAACTGTCATCGATAAAAGACAGCACTGTGCAGCCTTCTTCATCGACCTGGCCAAGGCTTTCGACTCTGTCAATCACTGTATTCTTATCGGCAGACTCAACAGCCTTGGTTTCTCAAATGACTGCCTCGCCTGGTTCACCAACTACTTCTCAGATAGAGGTCAGTGTGTTAAATTGGAGCGCCTGTTGTCCGGACCTCTGGCAGTCTCTATGGGGGGGTACCACAGGGTTCAATTATCGGGCTGACTCTTTTCTCTGTATATATCAACGATGTCGCTCTTGCGACTGGTCATCCCCAAAGCCAACACCTCCTTTGGCTGCCTTTCCTTCCAGTTCTCTGCTGCCAATGACTGGAACGAATTGCAAAAATCCCTGAAGTTGGAAACTTATATCTCCCTCACCAACTGTAAGCATCAGCTATCTGAGCAGCTTACCAATCGCTGCATCTGAACACAGCCCATCTGTAAATAGCACATCCAATCTACCTACCTCATCCCCATATTGATTTTATTAACTTTTTGGATCTTTTGCACACCAGTATTTCTACCTGCACATCATCATCTGCACATCTATTACTCCAGTGTTAATTTGCTAAATTGTAATTACTTCACTACTATGACCTATTTATTGCCTTACCTCCTCACGCCATTTGCACACACTGTATATATACTTTTTCTATTGTGTTATTGACTGTACGTTTGTTTATTCTATGTGTAACTCTGTGTTGTTGTTTGTGTCGGACTGCTTTGCTTTATCTTGGCCAGGTCGCAGTTGTAAATGAGAACTTGTTCTCAACTGTCCTACCTGGTTCAATAAAGGTGAAATAAATAAAATAAAAATAAAAATATTTGAGTAATCCATATTATCAAAGATTTTACAACTAAACTGGCTGGGGAAAATGGTGTCAAGAATTGGATATACGGGTGGAAGCACAGAAGTTAGAGGCCCCATTTGAGTATCGAATAGATTATAAACAACCATATGAATGTTTTAACATCACAGAAGGACAGCATGAGATGGGGAAGTTTAAAGGCAAATGTGAGACCACATTGCACTTAACTAAGGACACCATTTGAAATGCAGACACTCCAGAAAGGGCTACGTATATAGCATCTGGGAGTTGGGTGGGAAAAGTAATTACTCATGATAATTGTCAAAATCAAACTCCAGCATTACCATGAATTGCACCATATGAAGAACAGACTGTGGTAGTGGCAGATTTCCTCTGGATATGTGGAGGGCAAAAATTAAGGGCAACATTACCAAAAGGATGGACAGGCCTTTGCAAGGGTTAGGTTGATTCAACAGATACTGTCACCGAATTGAATCCTAGTGATACTAAGCAACAAACTTCAAAACATAGAGTAAGGAGGGAATATTAATCTGACCCCAAAGTTTATTTAGATGCAATAGGACAACCTAGAGGAATCACCAAAGAATACAAAGCAAGAGATGAGATCAAATCAAGATTTGAATCAATATTTCTGTGGATATCAGCAGAATTGTGTTTGTTGTCTGTAGCTTATGCCTGCCCATAGCATAACCCCATCGCCACCATGGGGCACTCTGTTCACAACATTGACATCAGCAAGCCGCACGACACCATACCAGTTACAGTTGAAACCGGGAGTAATCCATGAAGAGCACACTTCTCCAGCGTGACAGTGGCCGTCAAAGGTGAGCATTTTCCCACTGAAGTCGGTTACGACGTTGAACTGCAGTCAAGTCAAGATCCTGGTGAGGACGACGAGCTTCCCTGAGACGGTTACTGACAGTTTGTGCAAAAGTTCTTCAGTTTCAGGCGGTTTGCTGATGTCAACGTTGTGAACAGAGTGCCCAATAGTGGCGGTGGGGTTATGGTATGGGCAATCATAAGCTACAAACAATGAACACAATTACATTTTATCGATGGGAATTTGATTACAAAGAGATACCGTGACGAGATCCTGAGGCCCTTTGTCGTGCCATTCATCCACCGCCATCACCTCATGTTTCAGCATTATAATGCACGACCCAATGTCGCAATGATCTGTACACAATTCCTGGATGCTGAAAATGTCCCAGTTCTTCCATGTCCTGCATACTCACCAGATATGTCACCCATTGAGCATGTATAGGATGCTCTGGATCGACGTGCATGACAGCGTTTTCCAGTTCCAGTCAATATCCAGCCACTTCGCACATTGAGGAGAGTGGGACAACATTCCACAGGCCACAATCAACAGCCTGATCAACTCTATGCGAAGGAGATGTGTTGTGCTGCACGAGGCAAATGGTGGTCACCCCAGATAGTGACTGGTTTTCTGATCCATGTCCCTATCTTTTTTTTAAGGTATCTGTGACCAACAGATGCATATCTGTATCCCCAGTCATGTGAAATCCATAGACTATGGCCGAATGAATTTATTTCAATTGACTGATTTCCTTATATGAACAGTAATTCAATCTTTGAAATGTTTGCATGTTGCGTTGATGTTTTTGTTCACTGTATATATAGATTCCAGTCGTATTTTATCAAAGGCCTTTAAAAATCAGCTATGAATATCAGGTCTGGCTTCTTAGATGTTTCATGTTGTTCTATTATTTGTAGTAGTTGTCGTATACTGTCTCCAATGTATCGTATGTAAAAAAGCTGTCTGATCAGGATGAACAATACCTGGTAAATGGTATGCATTTTGTCAGTATTTTTGCAAAACAACACTGAAGTGTGAGAGGCCTCCAGTTTTTTTGAAATTTTCACACACCTACATGTGTGTGCGTGTTTGTAAACGAGTGTGTGAACGTGCGCATGTCAACTTCATAGCATTCAGATATTTGCAGACCCCATCGTTTTTTCCATAACCTGGTGTCCCCGTAGAGTTTAGTATAGCTGTCCATCTATAAAGAGTTTGTACCCAATGAGAAAAGCACGCTTATCCCTCTCCCTCGGTTGCTTCTGTACAGGATACAGTCTCTTGCGACTTTTGTTTATCTCCCAGGGGGAAATTGGTCATTAAGACCGAATTTTGTCACTTTGAGCTCGTTTCCCCTGATTTTGTTCAGCTCCTTCTGTTGGTAGTGTTTGCGACTTCTTCATCACCCTTGAAATTGAGGATTTTTACCTTGGCTGTGAGTGCCTTGTTCTCCCCTTGTAGCTTGAGAATTTCACTCTGACTAAACTCCAGGCTCCCCCTCAGCCCTGCTAACTCCTCATCCAGCTTTTCAAGTGTTGCATGGATTCCGGCAAGAGCACTAGCCTCTACTTCCACTCTCTACTTTAATGGTAAGTAAGTTGTCCGTGTCTGTAGATGAATCTTTCTCTTTTGAGTGGGTTAGAGTTCTCTTGTTGTGAGGTAGCCAGATCTGTGATGGAGTAGGTTGTTCCTCCATAGCATAAAGCTGAAGGTACAGATGTAGGATCCTACTCTTTTGTTGCTGAGAATTTTCCTGCACAGCAGAAAATGCAAACTTGTAGTGTATTCAAGTTTTAAAAAGGCTTCTAAAATTAGTAATTTCCACTTTGAAAATTCAGACTTGATTTGCCCTAATGAAAAATGTATCAACCCCTACAAAAACTGTTCATTAATTATAATCCACATAATAATTCAAATTTCCTGTTGCTGCAGGATTATTTTCCTGCTGTAGCAAACTGGCTCAAATTACGATCCCACATCCCACATTTCCTTTAGTATCTCGTCAGTATCCAGGTTGGCTCAGAGCTGGATTGAAGTAGTTGTTCAAATCCTGTTTTTTTATTGTCCAGTTTATTGTTGGATATGGTTTTTTCAATCGTGAAAAAATTATAGTTTTCGGTGTCTAGCAGGATGCTGCCATCTAGCATTTATCCTCTTGCTTAGAACTAGGCAAGGTAGAGTCTATTCGATACAGTTACATATCGCAATATTATTTTGGACGATATATTGTATCGTTTTGACAATATCGCAATATAATTTTTGCGCTAGTTGGCTGTACCTGCACCAAAACTCCTGTATTTTTCATAGCTTGTTCTCCATCTTCTTTTTAAATAGGGAGCCAATTTGTATTCAGCGCTTTCATTTCCATGCCTGATCAAAACTCATTTTCTGATGGCTCTCTCTTGTCCCTCTGCAGCAGACATATTGTGAGCAATATGTTTGGAACATCGAATGACAATAAAATCACAGTACCGAATTACAATACATATAGAATCGTGAGAAACGCAATACATATCGTATCGGCACCTAAGTATCAAGATAGTATCATATTGTAAGGTTCCTGGCAATTCCCAGCCCTACCATTTGAGGGCCATTCAGTTTCACTCATTGGTGTACAAGCTCAGTCCACCTACAGAGTGCTGCAAAGACTTAGTCTTAGCCAGTGATAGATAGTTGGAGAGGGAGCTATAATTTGAGTGCGGTTCTTTCCCTCTGCTGTATAGGGAACACCATGGACAGTTTCTTCCCCTTTGTAAAATCATGTAAGATTGGGGAGCTACCTGGAAGTCTCTATGGCCCGGTGTCCCAAATCTCTATCCTTTCCCCCAAAAGGGTGCACTCCCCCACACACACATAAAAACATTTTTTTATGTAAGCATGGGCTAGAGGGAGGTTACCCCATATATTTTTTACATCAGTCATTTCCTTTTAAGTCAATGATGGGAGTGAACAAGTGCATACTTAGGGCAGAACAGTAGAACCGGGAACTAGCATAGGTGTAATGAGGTAAGGTGATGGGGTGAGATGCAGAGCAGCAGGGAATTTGTGTTGGACAATAGAAAAGGGCTTCTGCTTCCACATATAATACATAAATACATAGAATCTAACCGTACAACATAAACAGAACAACACACTCCCCCTCCCCACCCACACAACAAGGTAATTCGTTAATTAGGGTGCAAGGGGCAAGTCTCTCGCACTCTTTCTGGAGTAGGGTTAATAAATAAAATATAATATAACACAGATTTAGAGCAGGATGGTGTTACACCACTTACCTTACTGCCTTTAACTCCATCACAGTTACACCTGGACTTTCCAGTGCAGCTACATGCCTGGGGACAAACGGGACAACAGTCAGTTTCACACACCCAACTCACTAAGTTGGCCTGAATTTAACATGGAATGGCAGCCCTCTGGGTAAAACACTAATGTAACATACAGATGACGCTGATATAACTTTAGTTACATTTATTTTTCCCAGTGGAGAAGACTTTTAAATATCACTGGAAGTGCTAAAGTCTTTAAAGTGTTTGGAAGTGTACTGGTTACACTGATGACTAGTCTATGTTTACTCTGTATTTTAGAAAATCCTCTCACACATCCTTTAACAAGTATCTCCAACAGAACTATTGAGCAGACAGAAATGCAAAGCATTCCTCGCCAAACACCCCGGCGCACACCCCAAGTCCCCACAGCTTTGCATACTGCATAATATTCTGTCAATTGTCTTCCACTACTTGGCCTGGAGGAGCAAGTCATTGTGTATGTGTTTGAGCTGATTATACGCAGCTCTGTAAAGAACAACCAATCTTCACAATGCCTGGAGAGGCATTTAACCAATCAACTTGTTATAATTATCCTATATTGTGAAATAATCCTATATTCGACATCTTGAACATTCACATTGAGTCAATAAATAGTCTCACAACAAGTTGTACGTACAAACCCACCAAGAAACCTCAGCGGTTCTGATCTGCCATGCTCAGGATGCCATGTCGACCTGAAACGTGTCATATCCCAGACATTCTTATCTCAGGTGAGTACCTTCCTGAAGTAGGTCAGACACAACAAGAATGCATGATAATCTTATATCAAGTTAGAGCTGCTGGTTTGATTTGCCTTGTTTTTCCTTGTTTCCAGAATCTCCCTTTGTTGACTGACTGTTGCGTGTTCCTAATGAATAAGATTGTATGTGCCGGAAGAGTGAAAGAGATATGTGGGGAGATGAAATAGACACTCTGTCCACAAGGGTTGTTTGGGTTTCTGACGGCATGCAACACAAATGGAGCAGGGGTGGTGGGGGGCTGGGTGGATGGAGCAGGGGCGAACTTAGTGATTTAGAGGCTCCAGGCAGAGGCCTGTCTGAGGCCCCCTCCCTCCCCTTGTGCGTGCACAATTTTTTAAGTGGGTTTTATAATAAAGACATGTAATTTAACTGTAAAAATGTATTACAGTTTAATGTGGCAAGAACACAAACAGTCATGATGTTTTCATCTGATTGTCAAACAAATCTCTTCAAAAAGTAGGTACCCTTCGCACGTTCATCCAAAATATTTCCAGCATTCGAACATTGCACTATGCACCCGGGAACTTGCCTTCAATTCACAAGTGGCTGAAACTATCTCACCGGAGAAAGCATCCCAGTGAGCGAAACAGCTGCCCATGTATCTGAAGCTGTCTGGGCAAAAAGAATATTACATGCCATACTCTTTTTTTTTGCCAGACAGCGACACATACATGTTGTTTGCCTCTGCCTCGAAGATGATGGCAGTATTATCAGCAGCACCTGTCTTTTTACTAAAGAAATTACTTAACTTAGGTAATATTCTGTTAACATTTAAAATTCTTTCTTTCTCTTTTCTCTGCCCTGCTCTGAAAAAGCTTCATTGCTGCAGCTTAATTTCGATGAATGTCACGTTTGCAATCATATCGCGTCAAACAATGCAAATTTTTCTGCTCCTTGAGCGGAGCATGGGGGGCCTCAAGCAACAACAACAAAAAAGATTACTAATATATATTTTTTTTATTAAGCCCTGTTCACGAGGCCCCTTGATGATGTGAGGCCTGGGGCAATAGCCTCTTCTGCCTAATTGTAAGTCTGCCACCAGGGGGAGACAATGAGACAGACAGGCTCAGTAATCTGACCACACAAACCTTTACACAAACCTTTACACAAACCTTTACACAAACCTTTACACAAACACACCCACACCTGAGCCGGCCAACGCTAGCAGCCATTCACTCCAGCCCACCCAAAGTGGGTTCAAATATAGGTATCAAATTGTATTAGTCACATGCACCGAATACAACAAGTGTACAGTGAAATGCTTACTTATGAGCCCCTAACCAACAATGCAGTTACAAAAAATACAGGTGAGAGTAAGAGATAAAAGTAACAAGTAATTGAAGAGCAGCAGTGAAATAACAATAGCGAGACTATTTACAGGGGGGGTACCGATACAGAGTCAATGTGCGGGGGCACCAGTTATTTGAGGTAGTATGTACAGTGGGGAGAACAAGTATTTGATACACTGCCGATTTTGCAGGTTTTCCTACTTACAAAGCATGTAGAGGTCTGTAATTTTTATCATAGGTACACTTCAACTATGAGAGACGGAATCTAAAACAAAAATCCAGAAAATCACATTGTATGATTTTTAAGTAATTAATTTGCATGTTTTAGACATGACATAAGTATTTGATACATCAGAAAAGCAGAACTTAATATTTGGTACAGAAACCTTTGTTGCAATTACAGAGATCATACGTTTCCTGTAGTTCTTGACTAGGTTTGCACACCACTGCAGCAGGGATTTTGCCCACTCCTCCTTACAGATCTTCTCCAGATCCTTCAGGTTTCGGGCTGTCGCTGGGCAATACGGACTTTCAGCTCCCTCCAAAGAATTTTCTATTGGGTTCAGGTCTGGAGACTGGCTAGGCCTCTCCAGGACCTTGAGATGCTTCTTACGGAGCCACTCCTTAGTTGCCATGGCTGTGTGCTTCGCTGTCGTTGTCATGCTGGAAGACCCAGCCACGACCCATCTTCAATGCTCTTACTGAGGGAAGAGGTTGTTGGCCAAGATCTCGCGATACATGGCCCATCCATCTCCCCTCAATACGTGCAGTCGTCCTGTCCCCTTTGCAGAAAAGCATCCCCAAAGAATGATTTTTCCACCTCCATGCTTCACGGTTGGGATGGTGTTCTTGGGGTTGTACTCATACTTCTTCTCCTCCAAACACGCGAGTGGAGTTATACCAAAAGCTCTATTTTGTCTCATCAGACCACATGACTTCTTCCCATTCTCCTCTGGATCATCCAGATGGTCATTGGCTAACTTCAGACAGGCCTGGACATGCACTGGCCTTAAGCAGGGGGACCTTGCGTGCGCTGCAGGATTTTAATCCATGACGGCGTAGTGTGTTACTAATGGTTTTCTTTGAGACTGTGGTCCCAGCTCTCTTCAGTCATTGACCAGGTCCTCCGTGTAGTTCTGGGCTGATCCTCTTCTTCCTCATGATCATCTGATGCCCCACGAGGTGAAATCTTGCATGGAGCCCCAGACTGAGGATGATGACCGTCATCTTGAACTTCTTCCATTTTCTAATAATTGCGGCCAACAGTTGTTTCCTTCTCACCAAGCTGCTTGCCTTTGGTCTGTAGCCCATCCCCAGCTTGTGCAGGTCTACAATTTTATCCCTGATGTCCTTACACAGCTCTCTGGTCTTGGCCATGTGTGAGGTTGGAATCTGTTGATTGAGTGGGTGGACAGGTGTCTTTATACAGGTAACAAGTTCAAACAGGTGCAGTTAATACAGGTAATGAGTGGAGAAACAGGAGGGCTTCTTAAAAGAAAAACTAACAGGTCTGTGAGAGCCGGAATTCTTACTGGTTGGTAGGTGATCAAATACTTATGTCATGCAATAAAATGCAAATTAATTATTTAAAAATCATACAATGTGATTTTCTGGATTTTTGTTTTAGATTCCGTCTCTCACAGTTGAAGTGTACCTATGATAAAAATTACAGACCTCTACATGCTTTGTAAGTAGGAAAACCTGCAAAATCGGCAGTGTATCAAATACTTGTTCTCCCCACTGTATATGTAGGTAGAGTTATTAAAGTGACTATGCATGGATGACAACAGAGAGTAGCAGTGGTGTAACGAGGGGGTGAGGGGAACACTGCAAATCGTCTGGGTAGCAATTTGACTAGATGTTCAGGAGTCGTATGGCTTGGTGGTAGAAGCTGTTTAGAAGCCTCCTGGACCAAGACTTGGCGCTCCGGTACCACTTGCCGTGCAGTGGCAGAGAGAACAGTCTATGACTAGGGTGGCTGGAGTCTTTGACAATTTTTAGGCCCTTCCTCTGACACCGCCTGGTATAGAGGTCCTGGATGGCAGGAAGCTTGGCCCCAGTGATGTACTGGGCATTTCACATTACCCTCTGTAGTGCCTTGCGGTCGGTGGATGAGCAGTTGCCATACCAGGCAGTGATGCAACCAGTCAGGATGCTCTCAATGGTGCAGCTGTAGAACCTTTTGAGGATCTGAGGACCCATGCCAAATCTTTTCAGTCTCCTGAGGGGGACTGTGGCACTCTCAAGAGATGGACAAGATTAGAAAACACTGTATTCTCCAAGAATACCAGAGAACAGAAAACACTTTTCAAACCCATGGTGGCGGAACATCAAAGACTGTATAAAATGCAACGGATTCCAAAACAAGGAGATACGCTGTATGTCAGTGTTCACAGATTGGCAAGCCAGCATGCTGGTGACAGCTGGTCTGTCGTTTTCAGATCTCTCCCCACCCCCGCCTCACCTCTGTAAGAGTCAACTTCCTCAACCTCAGTGCTTACTATGTTACCCATCAACCTCTCTCACCCCTTCCTTCACCTCTCCCCCTTCTCTCACCCACTTTCAACCTCTCCATCTGCAAGCACATACTTGCTGTGGCTAACACTTTTCTCATGTCCTGTTCTTGTCTCACACATACCTGAACCTGACCCTATTTAATTCTAATCGGGCGGCATCGAAGCATTCACGGTGGCAAGCTTGCATACTTGAAGCAGGTCCAAGTCGTGAGCCTCGATGAATAGAAAATATTCACTACAACACCTTGCTTAGTCTCTGTCTCCGCAGGGCATGCCTGATCTGGTATGGACCTGTCCCCCTCATTGTATTTACTTCGTCACCATGGCCTTTTTTGCTTTTACCTCCCTTATCTCACCTCATTTGCTCACATTGTATATAGACTTATTTTTCTACTGTATTATTGACTGTATATTTGTTTTACTCCATGTGTAACTCTGTGTTGTTGTATGTGTCGAACTGCTTTGCTTTATCTTGGCTAGGTCGCAATTGTAAATGAGAACTTGTTCCTGTACCTGGTTAAATAAAGGTGAAACGAATAAAATAAAAATAAAATAAAATAAATGGTTGCAGTAAACAGCACTCTGGTCCACACACAGAGCTTGGGTCTATGCAGTCTCACAGGGGAGCTCTATGCATAGACATATAATATAGTCATTGAATTTCTATGGCTCTGTTCGTCTGAGAGAGTGATCGAACCATCCTATAATGCCCGGTGCTGTCCACTAATGCTTATCTGAGCTGATCAAACAGAACAGCTACACACTGTCACACTTAAGACTATCTGTAGTGTGATCGCATGGTTCCCTGACTCTAGAGTTTCAAAACGGCAATTCTTCTTCATCTGTTAAATCTTTACTGCCTCCTTCAAGAAGGCAGGCAAGCAGCATGCCTCCCTACTGAGAGAGCAGTATGGAAGACAGGCCCACTGGCCTTTTCTAA
Organism: Salvelinus sp. IW2-2015; assembly: GCF_002910315.2. Classification (NCBI taxonomy): domain Eukaryota; kingdom Metazoa; phylum Chordata; class Actinopteri; order Salmoniformes; family Salmonidae; genus Salvelinus; species Salvelinus sp. IW2-2015. Next base: position 1,208,534 of record NC_036862.1, on the reverse strand, counting down.
TGTGACAATGTGTTGTTGTTATTGTAGCAACCTTAATCCAACACCTAGTGACCTAGTCAAGAGATTCGTAACTGTTGGTTTATCCACTAAGGTTGATAGTTGCTGGACTCGGTGTAACAACTGTCTTCGGGTGAAAGAGAGGAGGACCAAGATGCAGCGTGAATATAATCCATATTTAATGGGAAAATACTTAAACACCGAACAAAACAACAAACCGACAAAAAAAGGAACGAAGACGATACAGTCCCGTAACGTGAACACAAAACACTGGTACACTGAAACAGGAACAATCACCCACAAACAAACAGTGAAAACAGGCAACCTTAATATGGTTCCCAATCAGAGACAATGACAAACACCTGCCTCTGATTGAGAACCATATTAGGCCAAACAACAAACCCAACATAGAAACACAAAACATAGAATGCCCACCCAGCTCACGTCCTGACCAACTAAACAAAGACTAAACAAAGGAAATAAGGTCAGGAACGTGACACTCGGGTTCAAGTCAATGTTGGGGCAACCCCCCCAAATTTGTTACATTATGATCAAGGGGTAGAGCAGGAGTGAGTTTCCCAGAAGCCTTGTAGTGAACTCAGCACATTGTCTCTCTTGACAAACCACCCACACAGCAGTGAGAGAGGGATAACTATAAAAAGGATATTTGATTGTAAATCTTCTGCGATGAACACAATTCATCAAATGTTGCTATTCTGCTAGTGGAACAGGTCTGGGTCGTCCACAGAAATAGCGATGATCACAATCGCTACAAGGTTTTCGGGAAACTCACCCCAGGTCAGTAAAGCAGTGATGGGCAACAAGGGATTGACTCTGTTCCCAGAGGGTGATTCCCAGCGGGCAAAACTGTTTGAAATTATGGCATAATTTCAGTTTGCCCAGATATGTGGCACATGGAGATGTGTGAAACTTACTCCTCAGTCTTAAGTATCTACATTTGCACCATTCAATTGCTAGCTTTTGAGAAGGGCGACTGGTAGAGATGCTTGAGGGAGGACGGTCAGGTATGTTTGTGAAGCAGATGTCCAGGGTTACACACAAATACACCCTGAGAGGTTGGAAGCAGTGGGTCAGCCGCAGTTCAGCGCCACCAGAGCAATTGTAGGGGGTTTAAGTGCCTTGCACAAGGAAACAACAGCAAGCAAAGGTGTCTAGGATGCAAGCAACTCTCCAGTTGCCAGGTCACTCATCATCAGATTTAAACCAGCAACCCTCCTTCTCTAACCACTATGCTACCTGTGTTAGGCCTCACGCATGCCTAAGGAGTACCCAACTAAGCAGAAACGAGAATGAGCTGAGAAGAGGCCACATACCACAGCAGTTTTGTCCCAGAGTTCTTGAGCACCTCTCTTGTGTGTGTGACTGGGATTTAAGCCAATACCACCATAATCCCTGAGCACTAATGTAGGGGGTGAAGGGGTTGGTGGGGGTCCCCATGCAACGGATTGTCTGCAGTGCCGGGAACAGCACCCTCTGACCGCCCGTTTTTCCCCCGCCTATCTCCACCATCCCCCACCGATGGGTGACTTCCTGGCGGCTCAGCATGCCTGTGGCTCTCTCTCATTTTGCTCGGGGTGTGAAACCACTCGGAAGACAAACGGGTCGGGATCCAAGCTGCCCATCTAAAGCCCCCGGGGAGCGACAATGGTGGAGCTCTGGGGGCTTTGGTCTGAATAGGGGGGCACTCTGAAACAACAGAGTAGCAGCACAAAGGGCTGAATAGGAAGACTAAAACAACAGGGGCTGTGGCCTGTGGGACTGATCAGGACCTGAGCTCTCTCTCTGTCTGTATGTCTGTCTGGAACAGAGCTCTGTCTGTCTGTTGTCATTTGTCTGTCTGTCCATCCGTCACCACTGTAAATCAACACTGGCCAAGGACACTGATACGCCTATATGTGGCTGTGGAGACTCAACTTGTTCAATACATATAAATCAAATGTAGGTGCTACCATATCAAACCATTTGGATGCACCTAAGAGTTTCTGACTAAAGAGGTTCATGCCCACAGTAGTAACATCAATGTATAGCCTGGTCCATGACAAAAGAGGACATATCTGTGCAGAAACTACTGTATACCTCACAAACAGAGCATCATGGGGGTTGTATGTGTTGAGACCGAGCACATTCTAGATAAATGGTTGAACTGATTCCTGTCTCCCGTCTGATCATCATTGAATTGTTATAAAGACGTGGTTAAGAAACCCACGAGACATAATAACAGATTGGCGACGAATAAGTCTGAACCTACGTGAACTTTTCTGTTCGGAAGAAGTCTGTTTTTACAAGTTTAAAACAGCTATTTTCCGGCCTCCTTAGTGGCGTGGTGGTGTAAGCCACTGCATCACAGTGCTAGCTGTGCCACTAGAGATCCTGGTTCCAGGCTCTGAAGCAGCCGGCCGCAACCGGGAGACCCATGGGGAGGTGCACAATTGGCCCAGCGTCATCCCGGTTATTGGAGGGTTTGGCCGGCAGGTGATGTCCTTGTCCCATTGCACTCTAGTGACTCCTGTGGCTGGTTGGGCGCATGCACCCTGACATGGTCGCCAGGTGTCGGTGTGTCCTCTGACACATTGGTGTGGCTGGCTTCCGGGTTAACTTCTTATGGCTGCAGGGCGGTCGAAAAATGTGCATATTTGAGGTATAAATCATAGTTTTACATTGCAGCTACAATCGGAAATAGCACCGAAGCAGCTAGAACAATTACAGAGACCAAATTGAAATACCTAAATACTCATCATAAAACATTTATGAAAAATACATGGTGTACAGCAAATTAAAGACAAACATCTTGTGAATCCAGCCAATATTTCCGATTCTTTAAGTGTTTTACAGCGAAAACACAATATAGCATTATATTAGCTTACTACAATAGCCAACCACACAACAGCATTGATTCAAGCCAACAATAGCGATAACTTCATTACGACATGCAGCTTACGTTATGGCGAGAGGGCGCAAACTAATAGTACACATGTTCGACAGATATATGAAATAACATCATAAATGGGTCCTACTTTTGATGATCTTCCATCAGAATGTTGTACAAGGGGTCCTTTGTCGGGAACAATCGTTGTTTGGTTTTARAWTGGCATTTTTCCCTCTTGAATTAGCAAGCACACTAGCSAAGTGGCGCGAAGCTCTCCATCGTCAACAAACTCAGAGAACGGAACACGCCAAAACTCCCGAAAAAATKTCAATAATCTGATTAAACTATATTGAAAAAACATACTTTACGATGATATTGTTACATTTATCAAATAAAATCAAAGCCGGAGATAGTAGCCGTCTATAACGACAGCTTTTCAGAAGGCAATACCCGGTTCCTTCTCGCGCCTTCCAGAAAACAGGAAATTGGTGTCACGTCATGCCAAGGGCTCTTATTCGACCTCAGATCAAGATATACACTCCATTTCTTCTCTCACTGCCTATTGACATCTAGTGGAAGGCGTATGAAGTGCATGTATACTAATACATATCAAGCAAATGAATAGGGATGCCCTGGAACAGAGCATCGATTTCAGATTTTCCACTTCCTGTCAGGAAGTTTGCTGCAAAATGAGTTCTGTTTTACTCACAGATATAATTCAAACGGTTTTAGAAACTAGAGAGTGTTTTCTATCCAATAGTAATAATAATATGCATATTGTACAAGCAAGAATTGAGTACGAGGCCGTTTGAAATGGGCACCTTTCATCCAAGCTACTCAATACTGCTCCTGCAGCCCAAAGAAGTTAAGGGGACATTGTGTCAAGAAGCAGTTGGTCGTGTTTCGGAGGATGCACGGCTCTCGACCTTTGCCTCTCCCGAGTCCGTAAGGGAGTTGCAGTGATGAAACAAGACTGTAACTACCAATTGGATACCACGAAAAAGGGGTAAAAAAATAAAAACATGTTATTCTTCGTGGGACAGTCTAGGCTAATATTAGCACAGTGTATTGCTAGCAGAGGCAAGTGCATAGTCGAGCTAGCTAGAGTTAGCATCGTCATGGATGGCAGAAAGGGATTTGAGACGGACATCGGAGCGGGAAAACAATGTGATGGAATATACAGTGAATAAAGGAAAGGACAAGTTTGAAGAAACACTTTTGAATTAAAAGCTGCTAAATCAGCGAATTCCAGGATAAAACATCAGTCAGTGAAGTGAATGAAGATCACTTGACTGAAGAAAATATTATTATGGCTGAACAGAACGTTGCCATGGTTGAAGACAATTATGAGGTGAGTAACAAACAGGAGCCAAGTGAGAAATAAAACATGTCTGGAATTGTTAGAAATATTGGACAGTTTGATGAAAGTGTTGAGCAATGGAGCTCATACAGAACGGTTTGAATATTTTGTTCTTGCAAATGGCATTGATCAGGACAAAATTGTGCCAAAAATGTTTTGTGTAATGCGGCCAAGTACATTTAATTTCACTACACAGCCTGCTACAGCCAGACAGGGCAGGTAACAAGACGTATGGGGATATTGTGTCAATACTGAAAGGACTACTTACATTTTAAAAAAAGAGGCGGATCCTTAAGAGGTTATAAGAACTGGGTATATGTCAACTTGGCTGCTCTTCTTACGTACATTGTTGGCATGACAAGGACAGTTAGTGAAGATGGCTAAATCGCATTCAGATCTGGTGACCAGGCAATAGTAATGCAGTAGTAACTATGTCGACACGTTGAATGTCACAGCAGCAGAGGCAGACACATGCTGGTAAGGGGGACATTTTGAAGTAGTGCATGTTGTGACTTGACAGGCTGTAGGGAACCCATCCAACAACCGTCCAACAACCATCTTACTCACAGGCAGTCCAGTAACGCCAGCACGGCTGACATCACCCTGTCAGAGATGAAGAAGAGAAGAGAAAAGAAAAAGAGAAGAAGTCTTAACAACAGAACATACATGGCAATGTGAGGAGGCATTGGAGTGGGTGAGGATGGGCAAATGGGTGTACAAAGCTAAGAGGGTATAGGAGTGAGAGTTAGGTACACAGACAAGGACTGTAGGATGATTGATTGTGTGGAAGCATAGGGCATATTCATTTTTGTTTTGTATGCAGACATGGGTTGGGCACCTAAAAGGTTTACAATCAATCCATCCACCCATCATCAATAAATAAATCAATCAATAATCAAATAAAAGATGCAAGCATGTACGGGTGGGAAATCATGTACAGGTGGACACACAAATGAAAGAGACTGTATGGAGGGGTGATGGTTGTGAAAGGCCACTTACAGGTATACCAGAGTACTGGATGAACTGAACGGTGGGGTCCCCTGGCACCCCTTTGATCCATGGGAAACCGTGCAGTCATCAATAGAAATGTCAACAACACAATACAGTATATTTGTTCCTTCCACACTGTCTGCATCTGGGTCTTCCATAAAACGTGATGCTATTCAATATAATCCACACAATAATTCACATTTCCTGTTGCTGCAGGATAATTTTCTGTAATTGTGTTGGCTCTTCAATATTAGTCTGGTCCCAGATCTGTTTGTGCTGCATAGCCGATTCATGTTGGGACATTGGCAAAACATAGGAATTGGCAAGTCAACACAAACTGATCTGGTACCAGGTTACTTCGATATGCCACGTCGCTCAGATTATCTAGCCATCTAGCTACCCTGATCCTTCATGTTCTGGCTTCTCAAGAAATGCAGAGTGATATAGCCCCTCTCTGTGTCCCCTACACCAGCCACATACCGTACAGTTCTGTACTGTACTCACCGCTCCCCCATCAGGCCCGTCCAGACCATGGATTCCAGGGAAACCAGTGTCCCCTCTGGTCCCGTTACAGCCATCAAGCCCTGGTAGACCAGGAACACGCCCCCGGCACTAGGTAACCCTGGAACATACATACACAGACATTAGGCTATTTATGGGTAACAGTTTAACTTTAAACCGTCCCCTCGCCCCGACCCGGGCGCGAACCAGGGACCCTCTGCACACATCAACAACAGTCACCCACGAAGCGTCGTTACCCATCGCTCCACAAAAGCCGCGGCTCTTGCAGAGCAAGGGGCAACACTACTTCTAGGTTTCAGAGCATGTGACGTAACTGATTGAAACGCTATTAGCGCGTACCCGCTAACTAGCTAGCCATTTCACATCCGTTACATATGCACCATTGGTCATTCCCACTATCCAGTGCCTTTTCTTTCCCCAGGAAATATCACTTCTTATACCATGGCGTTGTTGAATAATAGTTTCTGATTGGCTTGAAGGGCATTCTAGAGTGTGCATTATTTCCCTATAATACACTGTATTTTTGCACGGTTAAAATTCAATGGCTATAGTTCTTACATGTTCTATGTTTGAGCTGCTTTTGAAACCAAAGGTCGAATTGAAAACATTATTGGCACTGTTGAACTTGAATTTCATAATAGCAAGCTAGGACTGATTGTTTTAGTTAGCTAGACTAGCAAGTCTGTTTGCTTGGTTACCTAGGCAACTACTGTTGCTATCTAGTAAACTTGCTAGCTATTTCAGAGGATGTTGAACACATTTCTACCTGGAAATGAACACATTTCTAGCTGTACATTTGTTAAGTTATAGCCATGGTATAAAATGTATAATCAACTCGGGGCTCTAGGCATTTTCTGGAAAATAATGCAACTCTGTGGCACGTTAGTTTCACTTTGCTAGCGTGTCGTGGAACACACCTTCTACATCGTTCATTATTATCCAGAGAACGCATAGCCCCTCAGTGTAAAATGTGGATTCCAAAAGACTTTAAATATAAGGTGTAATTTAACATAAAACACAAAGATATGGATCTTTATGCATTTCGTTTTCAGTGCATGTTGGCATTTTTGCCTTGTCCCCTGGTGCTATTCGTCAACTACTAAAATAAATATAAACTATAAGATAATAAAATATTTCTTCATTATTTTATAATCCTAAAAAACATATCTCTCATCAATATTTTTCTCATGATTATTGTATTTATTATTATTGTATTTATGATGTTCTGTGTGTCTCTGATATCAATATCCACCCTGTTAGTTTGTAGTAATTCTCCTTTAAGAAAACAACCCCTTCCCACAATGACATTATGTTCAGGTAGTGTCATTACTTTGTTGGTGGGAAAACGGTAATGAGGGGATGCTAATGTCAAAGTGAAGTCAAAACTTGAGTCACATCTGGGATCATTTTAGCATTTCATGACGTTAGTCTGTTTGTCTCACTCATAAATGTCCACCCCGTTAGGCTAAATTACAGAGAACATTTAGGAACTGTCAAAATGTTAAAAGACTATTGATATATAAATTAACTCTTCTTTCAGTGTTTACCATGCTTACCATTATGCTAGCTCAATCGAAATCACCCACAGCGCTATGGCTAATTTAGGCTCCAAATGTTCACCCTGTTAGGTTGCACACTGTTAGAATTATGCAACTAACATAATAACATTTTTCTGAAAGTCAAACTTGTCCTTTTTATGATATACTAAAGAAATTAAACATACACAGTACCAGTCAAAAGTTTGGACACACCTACTCATTCCAGGGTTTTTCTTTATTTTTACTATTTTCTACATTGTAGAATAATAGTGAAATAATACATATTGAATCATGTAGTAACCAAAAAAGTGTTAAACAAATGAAAATAGATTTTAGATTTTAGATTCTTCAAAGTAGCCACCCTTTGCCTTGATGACAGCTTTGCACACTCTTGTTTTGTAAACGCCATATGCCACAATACAAAATGAGTCGAAAAGATAAGCACCACATAGATTTGCTGTGCTTAGGTTTCCCATTAAAATGGGTTTTAAACATACAACTGGATCTATACAAACTTATTCTGTATTACAAACCATATCGTTTAAGGACTGCAGATAATCTTAGTGCCACTAAGTGGTGCTTATGGGTCTCTTCGCCAGTGAATGAGCACAAGTCCTACCGGGGTGGTGAAATATTGTACCTGGGGCAGTAACGAGTTCCTAGTCCAGAGTCTCAATACTGAACCTGTAGTCATGACTAGTACAGGTGATATGGAATCTATGATGCCCAAGAGGTGAGGCTGTGGAGCACGCAGCACACTGACTGTCTGTATCTAGAGTGATCTGAGAACAACAGTGACAAGACTGAGCCTGTGCCTCACCAGATGTCGACTGTAGATAACAGCCACTGTAAAACAAATACACACGACAGGGGGAATGGTTCTCACAGAAAATGTACCACACTCTTACACTGTGAACACAAGCCACCCTCACACCAGCACACTAGCCAGGTCCTCTTCTCACCACACACACGTACACACAAACACACACACTGACGACCACATCAACACATCCTCTAATTTGAGCATTCTACTTTTTTTCTACATTCTACCAAACCTCCATTTATGATCTATTAATTGGCGAAACCACAGACTCAGTGTTGGTATTTTGACAGATTGATTGACACAATATTTTCCTGAGAATGCAAATTCATGACTAGTTTCAGCTGTTGTCTTTGTATTGTAATACTGACTGTATTTACATTTACATTTTAGTCATTTAGCAGACGCTCTTATCCAGAGCGACTTACACAGGAACAATTAGGGTTAAGTGCCTTGCTCAAGAGCACAGACAGATTTTTCCTTTCATCCAGTCGGCTCAGGGATTCAAAAAACCTTTAGGCTACTGGCACAACGCGTGTAACCGCTAGTCTATTTGCTGCTTCCATAACACCCCTCCCTCAACCCACCCCCTGTCTGTCACGCATATAGGCTATATTTTTGAGGAGCTAAATACGCACTTTAGGCTTCTGCTATCCATCTTTAAACTGAATAGAGATCAATCCTTTATTTGTCATATATGGTTATAATGATCAAAGCATTGTGTAAAGCCAGTGATGGAGGGATATCGCTTTAGGGCGGTCACAGATAGAGTTGAAGTCAGAAGTTTACATACACCTTAGCCAAATACATTTAATACTCAGTTTTTCACAATTCCTGACATTTAATCCTAGTAAAAAGTCCCTGTCTTAGGTCAGTTAGGATCACCACTTTATTTTAAGAATGTGAAATGTTAGAATAATAGTAGAGAGAAATATTTATTTCAGCTTTATTTCTTTCATCACATTCTCAGTTGGTCAGAAGTTGACATACACTCAATTAGTATTTGATAGAATTGCCTTTAAATTGTTAAAATGGGGTCAAACGTTTCAGGTAGCCTTCCACAAGCTTCCCACAATAAATTGGGTGAATTTTGGCCCATTCCTCCTGACAGAGCTGGTGTAACTGAGTCAGGTTTCTAGGCCTCTTTGCTCGCACACGCTTCTTCAGTTCTGCCCACAAATGTTCAATGGGATTGAGGTCAGGGTTTGTGATGGTCACGCCAATACCTTGACTTTGTTGTCCTTAAGCCATTTCGCCACAACTTTGGAAGCATGCTTGGGGTCATTGTCTATTTGGAAGACCCATTTGCAACCAAGCTTTAACTTCCTGACTGATGTCTTGAGATGTTGCTTCAATATATCCACATAATTTTCCTACCTCATGAAGCCATCTATTTTGTGAAGTGCACCAGTCCTCCTGCAGCAAAGCACCCCCAMAACATGATGCTGCCACCCCCGTGCTTCACGGTTGGGATGGTGTTCTTTGGCTTGCAAGCCTCCCTCTTTTTCCTCCAATCATGACGATGGTCATTATGGCCAAACAGTTCTATTTTTGTTTCATCAGACCAGAGGACATTTCTCCCAAAATTATCTTTGTCCCCATGTGCATTTACAAATGGTAGTCTGGCTTTTTTATGGTGGTTTTGGAGCAGTGGCTTCTTCCTTGATGAGCGGACTTTCAGGTTATGTCGATATAGGACTCATTTTACTGTGGATATAGATACTTTTGTACCTGTTTCCTCCAGCATCTTCACAAGGTCCTTTGCTGTTGTTCTGGGATTCATTTGCACTTTTCGCACCACAGTACGTTCATCTCTAGGAGACAGAACGCGTCTCCTTCCTGAGCGGTATGCCGGCTGTGTGGTCCCATGGTGTTTATACTTGCTTACTATTGTTTGTACAGATGAACGTGGTACCTTCAGGCATTTAAATTGCTCCCAAGGATGAACCAGACTTTTTTTCTGAGGTCTTGGCTGATTTCTTTAGATTTTCCCATGATGTCAAGCAAAGAGGCACTGAGTTTGAAGGTAGGCCTTGAAATACATCCACAGGTACACCTCCAATTGACTCAAATGATGTCAATTAGCCTATCAGAAGCTTCTAAAGCCATGACATCATTTTCTGGAATTTTCCAAGCTGTTTAAAGGCAGAGTCAACATAGTGTATGTAAACTTCTGACACACTGGAATTGTGATACAGTTAATGATATGTGAAATAATCTGTCTGTAAACAATTTTTGGAAAAATGATTTGTGTCATGCACAAAGTAGATGTCCTAGCCGACTTGCCAAAACTATAGTTTGTTAACAAGAAATTTGTGGAGTCGTTGAAAAACGAGTTTTAATGACTCCAACCTAAGTGTATGTAAACTTCCGACTTCAACTGTATACCTTCTCCACTGAGCTTGCTATTAAGTCCAGGACTGGGCTTAATCTGTGTCCGGAAACCATTCCTTAACCTTCCACCAAGCCTTGCCTGAAGCAATTGCCCAAACCAATTGACTTGACCAACCAACTTTGAAAACAATAAAAACTATTTCAACATTAGTACCAACATCCATAATACGTTAGAGATGCCCCGTACAGTTCTACAGCAAGAGACTGCTTAAAAATTAAGAAAACAAAGCCAACTTGTTGAAAGTGCCACATATGCATGCATACATTCTTGATATCATACATCCTTCATCCCTCATGCATACATCCTGCAACAGAAATTAAACCCATGATCCTTGGCATTGCAAGCACCATGCTTTACCAACTGAGCCACACAGGACACCTACTAGTTTATAAAGATAAACTACAGACATCAAACCACTACACAGCAAACAATTTCTGGTTACCACTGCATTCCCAAAATGTTAATAGGGATGTCTTGAGAAAGTTAAGAATTATCTAAAAGTCCCCCGAACGTTTGACAAAGGTTCCCAGGGATGTTCCCATGACATAGCTTTAACATTTTCTGTTTTTATTTTGTATTTTTCTGTACAAAAACATATTAAATGTGCAAAACAAACATTATTGGAACATTTTCACCAAACATTATTATAACCGTTATGGTATGCCCCTCTACAAAAGTTTAGTAAATCATGTTGTCCAAGGACATTTAACAACATTCATGGGATGTTGTCATGCTAAAATTAGCTGGAAGCCAAATTGTGTCTCCATTGAACTGTTTATTTATTTTGGGCGGAGGGTAGATCAGCTTCAAAATTGCAGATAGAATTTACAAACTATCAATTTAATTGTTTGCATAATTTCTAATCCCCCTGATTTTATATTTTTTCTCTATACTTTTTTCCCCCTACCCTACCATCCCTACCCTAATTGGAGTAAACAATACTGCCACTGCTTCTTACTGCTATTTTGCTCACATTAACGATACCTGTAGTTAAATAATTATACATATATTACTAATTTCCTCTTTCTTCAAGTGCTGGATTTTCACCCACAGCTGCCAATCCACCATTCATTCTTAACTCCAACCCTTTGATGTCCACAGATTAACCCATCTTTCCCCAGTATAATGTCATTTTGCCATTTCCTTTTGCAATTACATCCCTCCATTTTACTGTGATGTCTTACGAGGGTCCAGAACCTCCCTGTATGTAAAATGTATACCGATATTGCCCTAAAAATAAATACTTTACCCGAAAGTATAATGATATTTGCACCCTGATATTATGACATAACAACCATTCCTGGACCTGACTCCAAAAGCGAGCCACCGATGGACAATACCAAAAAATATGTTCTGTTGATTTTGTTTCCTCGTGGCAGAGTCTACACAAGGCTGACTGTTCAATGCCCTATATACTGTGCATTATTTTGTAGCAATGTATTTTATATATTAGCTTAAATTGAAACAAATGGATTACATGACATTGCTCTCCTGAAAAGCCACTGAGTAAGCAGACCTTTGATCCAGCCCTGCAGTAACAGGTCTGCTAAAAAAAAAGTACCAATTAATCATGGTCTCCTGTCAGGACCATTGATAACTGTGTGTTACTGCAGGGCTGGATAAAAGGCCAGCACACCCAGTGGCTCACAAGGAGTGCAGTTGGTGAACCCTGTTCTAAAGGCATCCAACAGATTTTTGGTAAAGATTTGCAACGGAAAGTAGGGTTCTCCAAATGCATCTCTGCATGGTTGCGTAATATTACACATGTTGGGCTGCACATTTTTACACGTTTTTGCGACTCAACTGTGCAGGACAGCCATTTTGCGAAGATAATTGCGTTCTTGAGTCGTATACTTAACTCAACCACATTGTGTTGCAGGATCTTATCCACACTAAATGAAAGCTTGAGTCCACACATACATAATCCAGTGCTGCCTAGCCCTCTTCCTGAAGATCTACTGTCCTGTAGGTTTTCAGTTCAACCCTAATTGAGAACACTGCATTAGCTACTCACCAAGACATTGGTAGCTCACCAAGACATAGGCAGCTCTGCTCTAATCCATAGACCCCTCAAACTCAACTCTGGACCTCGAAGCCAGGTCCACTGCTTGTTTTAATTGTTGAAATGTTAATTGTTGTTTTTAAATCTGAGTCACATTGAGATTGACTTTATAATTTAAACCTAACCTAACCTATGACCTTATGTATTACTGCCCCCCAGTTGCAAGACACATCCCAGTGGCATGCAAAAAAACACACAAAAAATGATCTGCACATGCTGTCACGATCGTCGTAATGAGGCAGAGTGGACCAAGGCGCAGCGTGATAGAACGACATCTTCTTTTTATTATGAAGACGAACAAAAACACTACTAAACACTACACATAGACATCCCCCCTGTCACACCCTGACCTAACCAAAATATTACAGAAAACAAAGATAACTAAGGCCAGGGCGTGACACATGCTTTCTGTCCCTAACTAAATAAAAACGAGCAAATCTGGTCTAAACTGAAACTAAACTGTATTTAAAATAAACTAATCGAAATAAAATCTAATATAAAAACACACAACTATATTAACCTTGGTCTGGGAATAGTTTTTCAGCAAATGTATTTTAAGTACACAGCTAAAGGATGGGCCTGGGGAAATGTGTGCGTGTGTGAATGTGTGTGTGGATGTGTGTGTGTGCGTGCGTGCGCGTGCGTGCGTATGTGTGTGCATTGGCACCTCTGTTGGAGCTGGCTGAATCTACAGGCATGCAAAAAAGATCGGACCATTTCCATTCTACCATATTAAAATTGTCATCACTCTACAACTAAATGTAATCTTAACCAGTAGCATAAAACTTTGTAATACACCTGTCGTGAGCCCTAGACCTGTAGAGGCAATAAATTAAATCAACATAATTCAACTCTGACATGAATGTATTTTATGTCATTTTATGTCCATAACGCTCCTGCTACACCAAGTAAACCTAGGCTACCTGTATGAGTTAGGATAACAATAATACGTCTATAGGTGGCTATTCAGGTGACACATCATGTGAAGTGATTTCGGCATGGATGACCCGCCAACTCAGCTATATCGCCAACTCAGATTCGTGTTCGCAATAAAACATATTTCTCTTACAAATCAGTTATAATACATGCATGCACGAAATGCAGCAAACTTGACTCTGAGCTGAGCCCTTATAGCCTAATTCATCATTGCATTTGTATACTTACATCATCTGTGCATGCGGGTGTGATGATGCCGCTGAGCACTAGCAACAGGACGCTCCAGAGCATTGCGGGAAAAGTGAGAAAGTCCGTCATTTCAGTTGGATATCTTTGTAACTGTAAAACCAATGCAGCAGCCCTCTTGAATAAATGTGTTTTAAAAATAAGAAGAAATAGCCTACTGCGCGCTGTCACTGCGACGGATTTCTGGACTTTGATAGGTGGTGGTGTAGATCACTATCCTTAGATATAGCGCGTGGTAAAGATAACCCTCAAGAATAACAGTGCTTTTACCTTCGAGCCCCCATTCACACCTGTGACAGCTAAGTATTTTAAGGCTAAATAATACACCCAAGTCATAGGCTACAAAGTGTAACTGCTGAGTTATAATAAGAACGAGTGGGACATACAATCGTCGAGAAACATATTGTATATGTTGGAAAAGTGAGTACGGTCAAGTGCTGGTTTAAGAATGAGCGGTGTACACTTAAATACCGTAATACTTTGTGACTAGGCTGTTATTTTTATGTTTCGTTTTTAATTAATAATGATACATGGTGATATGTTCTATATAGTATTATATACATTTTTCTAGGTAGGTCTATTAATCGATTTGATAATATAAAAATAAACCGGATAAATGTATTGTCAAATACCGTTGCGCTCTTTAGGTTAGTTACGGTATGAGGTGCGGAGTGGAAGCAGTAGCCTCAATACTTACTAGCGGTTGTTGAGGTCTCTGTGTTTCTGTTGTACTTCGTTCAACTTTTTGTTGTTTTATTTTCTTCAATTATATGAAGCTAAATGACACAACGATTCTGAAATAGCTAGGCTCTTTTTGCATGACACTATTTAGGGATAAAGGTGATGGTTTTTCGATTTAAGGAACAAGTGTATGCGAAAGTATTGTCACAGTGGGACTTGAACTTGCACGAAATTTCGTCCACGGAGTCCGACACAGTGTATCAAGACTGGGGTAAGCGTTTTTTATTGCATAGCAACACCTATTGCCCACAATAAAACATTGGGACGATTCTCTCACCCTATCTAGGATATGACGGGTAGACCTAATCATTAAATTGCTCCATAGTGCCAATGCCTATTATACATGTATTGGGAGGCATTTGCAACGGTTTCATTCGTTGCCATATCTTCACGATGTGCTCAATTTTATTGTAGGTTAATTGAATTCGCAGGATTATTACCTAGACACATTTTAACCAATTTGATCGTTGTGGGAATATACTCAGACTATGCATTTCAAAGTATTTTTTACTTGAATAATTTAGGCTACACACATATTTGATTCGGTAATATATTTCTTATAGTTCCAAATGTATCTGGACTAGTAGCCTATTCCCACAGTAGGGCTTGGGAACCTATTTTGTCAAAGCAATTCAGTATGTATGTATCACAAAGTCAGCACAGTGTCCCCGCAATACTGTGCTCAATCCCCCTCAGGCTTATCTTGAATACAGTTACAGTGGTGCACGATTGCAGTGAGAGCTGTGTAACATCAGTAATAATAAGAGGTCATAATGATGATGATGATGATGATGATGATGATGATGATGATGATTATCATCATCATATCATCATTGGTTGCGGGTTTTGAGGTTTAGCCTAGAGAAAATTGGGCACAAGCAGTAATATTTTTGTTGTTGAAAACCTCAGCATGTGATCTAATAACCTGGCTTTCATTTTGATGTTTGAACATATTCATACATTATAATGATGCACCCTTTATCTCAGGCTGCCTGCCTATGAACCAGCTTTTCGTGCAATGAGAAATGATCCGCAAAGTCCATCTTGATCACAGTTCATCAGGTCACAGACATTTGTTATGACAGTGTTGTGTGTGTGCTGTCTCTTATACACATCTAGATGTGTATAAGAGACAGGTGTGTGTGTGTGTGTGTGTGTGTGTGTGTGTGTGTGTGTGTGTGTGTGTGTGTGTGTGTGTGTGTGTGCCTATGTATCTATCCATTCATCCACACTCTACTCATTCATTTATTACTATAATTTCTTTATTCGTTAGTGCATCTTTAACTTTGCCAACTAACAAATGGATGATTTTATAAATTCAGGAATGAAAATTACATTTGATTTATGAATTGACTAAGTTTCAATGGAATTGAACCCAACACTTTTACTGTACATCAATTTACTCTATTTGCCTTCATATCTGAGAGTATTCTGTCTCTTATCATTGTTTGTCTATCTCATAGGAGAGGTCGAGAGGCAGAGTCTCATCGTTGGTGTTGAAGCAATCAGAGGCAAGGCAGAGGTCAAGGGCTTGTCTGGAAGCGGGACACGCCCTAAGTGGCGGAGATGACGGTCTCTACCTGCTGCACCACCTGGACCAAACTCCCTCTCTGGTCAGATTACCAAATCACATCTTCTCATGATCCCATTGTCTAATTTTCTCTCATTTCCTTCCGTTCACATCTTCTCCAACTCTGCTTGGCCAAAACAACCCATAGCCCCTTACCAGCATGGTGGCTGGTGGCACTTTAAATCGGAGGACAGGCAATAGTCATGGCTGAATGGAATCAAACACATTCACATTCCATTCACTTAGTTCTAGCCATTATTAGGAGCTGTCTTCCCTTCACCATCCTCCTCTACCCTTTCCCCCAACTAGTGCCTTCCACTTTTGGTGTTTGCAGATCTGAAGGAATCAGACAGGTGTAGGAATATGGAGGAAGCTCTCCTGAGTCTATTGGAGGACTAGGTGAAGGAAACATCATTTTGGGTGTTACGCCTATTAATTTCCATCAGATTAGAGCCCACCTTTCACAGTACTGTTCTACAAGGGATATACTCTAATTCACCTCTCCCCCCCACCTCCCCGGAAAAACCCTCCCCTAACCCAGACACAGCCTGGGAAGAAACCCGGGTCTGTTGTGACGACTCTAGCACTGCGATGCGCCACTCAGGAGGCCCAACCTACATTTCTTTTAATTTTCTTTTATTATTATTTCAAAATGGTCTAAGAACAACATTGCCAGGTCAATTCAAGCATAGCCAATATGCAGTGACAATGTATTGGGCCTATAGCCTACTGCACAAACCTCATTGCTATAGAACTGTTTTTAATTGGTTAATGTTGCATAGGCTTAAGTCATGTTTAAAAAAAAATCTGCGCAGTAGATCTTGGATTACATTTTGACTGAGAAAGTGATCATTACTCAGAAAAGTTTGGTGACCACTGCTCTATAGCTCAGATCACCGTGTCTGCACAGTTTCCTCGCGCCATAGACTGTAAAAAGAAGCCTCGAACACACAACAAAGCTAATAATGTGAGATTTCAAAACTTTTAAAACCATGACCACGTGCTTCTACACCTGCATTGCTTGCTGTTTGGGGTTTTAGGCTGGGTTTCTGTACAGCACTTTGAGATATCAGCTGATGTAAGAAGGGCTATATGAATACATTTGATGACTAGAGAGAGATTCAACAAATACAGCAAATAGTTGCTGTTTTATGAGTAAGTTCATGTTTAAGTTGTTAATCAGGACTGTCAACACTTTGTTCAACAGTTTTATAAGCCACAAAATGTGTGTTCTCCCTACTTCCACTCACGCTACAACCAGCACTGCAGCTGCAATGAATGAGCGTAGCAAAGCTTGCGTTGTTATTATTTGCGGCTTATGTCTTTTTTAATATAGAGGAATAGTTCAACGTTAATTGGTGCATGAGTCAGAAATAATGCACTGCGACTTAAGTTTCGCCTTCAGCTGGAAGACTGTGTCCCCTTTTCTCAGCGGAGGGAGAGAGAGGAGGGATGGTGAGAGGCAGCTCACCACTGCTCCCTCAATCAGTCAATCAATCAAATGTATTTATAAAGCCCTTTTTACATCAGCAGATGTCAAAGTGCTATACAGAAATCCAGCCTAAAACCGCAAACAGCAAGCAATGCAGATGTAGAAGCACGGTGGCTAGGAAAAACTCCCTAGAAAGGCAGGAACCTAGGAAGAATCCTAGAGAGGAACCAGGCTTTGAGAGGTGGCCAGTCCTCTTCTGGCTATGCTGGGAGTAGATGATGGTCAGTCTCTTCCCTCAGGCTGACCATCAGATGCAGATACTGAAAAAACAGGCTTCTGGCAAACATTTGTGGCAAACCTTTGGCCAATTTCTCTCAGATTTGCGGCAAACTCATATTTTCACATGCAAATTAGTTTTGTGGCACTGGGTCAATATTGGCCAAACACAGCATTGGGTTAATTCAACCCCGTGGGATTGGGTTGTGTTTTTAACCCAGCACCTTGAGTTGAGCAAATTATACTATATTAAAACAACTCGGTGTGTTGTTGGGTTGTGACATAAACCCAGCACATTGGGTTGGCGGATTGACCCAGCAGCTGGGAATTTTCAGTGCAATCCTAATTTCAATTTTGCTTATATATTTTTGCCTTCCCTACCATCCCTTTCCTACACAATCAAAATACAATGTTGAACTTCAGAACACTCAGATTACAATCGGATAAAAACAAAGCCTGTGTGTGTGACACAATCTCAAGTGGTACACTATTAACACAGATCTGTCTATCAGACAGTGCCAGAGCAAATCAATAGATATTCACATTCACTGACACACTTCAGCTATCTGTAGGGTATTTTAGGGGACAACACACACACATACACACACACACACACCACACACACACACACAACCACACACACACCACACACACACACACACACACACACACACACACACACACACACACACACACACCACACCACACACACACAACACACACACACACACACACACACACACACACACATCATGCTGTTTTGCCATACAATAATGTTCTACATTGGAGTTAGTCAAAAACATTGTTACACAGACAACAAGTGTAAAATATTAAATGTGATGGTCACTCTACTAAGGACATGGACAAATGACTCATTACTTAAGTAATAACTGTATTTCACTCATAAATAACTTTTCACAATTCCCAAAATGTAACATTTCTATTTAAAATAAATTGTGATAGAATGAAAGTATAGCGGAACACGTTTCAGCACAGCTTGAACCAAAAATGTTATTATATATATTAATCATACAAATAAATACATATTTGTGCAACAGTAGTTGAACTAAAGACAAACGTGACTCACCACCAGGATTCGGTTTTATGTAGCAAAATTTGAAATTCTTTTTCTTATATTGGATAAAAGTAGAGCTACAAAATAGTATATCATACACTGCATTTGGGCAACAATGGGAATGTAATTCTGCCTTGAAAGTTGATCAACTTGTATACTCACTTTTGAGAAAATGGCCTTTGAATGTTTTGGTATCTAGTGAAGAGCTCTTCTTTGTATACACCCATTCAGCATCGTTCTCACCTGCTTAAGCTTTAGCCCCACTCATCTCGTTTTGCTTTCGGAGCGCACACTTGACGCTCTGGCCGGTGATTTGTTTACCTCTGGATAACATGAAAACAGCCTAACTAGCCCTGCTGGCAACAATTTCATTACGCTTTTTTGAAGATGTTTACTGACGCCGGCCATATTCAACTAGTGTTGTACATACGTCACGTAACGTTAGCTAAAGAGCCAGCCAGCTAACGTTAGCTAGTTAACTTCTTACGGCTGAAATCCCGTTAACGTCATCGATATGACAACAGCCAGTGAAAGTGCAGGGCGCCAAATTCAAACAACAGAAATCTCATGATTAAAATTCCTCAAACATACAAGGATTATACACCATTTTAAAGATAAACTTGTTGTTAATCCCACCACAGTGTCCGATTTCAAAAAGGCTTTACGACGAAAGCATACCAAACACAGCCATTTTTCCAGCCAAAGAGAGGAGTCAAAAAAAGCAGAAATAGAGATAAAATGAATCACTAACCTTTGATGATCTTCATCAGATGACATTCATAGGACTTCATGTTACACAATACATGTATGTTTTGTTCGATAAAGTTCATATTTATATCCAAAAATCTCAGTTTACATTGGCGCGTTATGTTCAGTAATGTTTTGCTTCCAAAACATCCATTGATTTTGCAGGAGCCACATCAATTTACAGAAATACTCATAATAAACATTGATAAAAGATACAAGTGTTATGCATGGAATTATAGATAAACTTCTCCTTAATGCAACCGCTGTGTCAGATTTCAAAAAAGCTTTACGGAAAAAGCACACCATGCAATAATCTGAGTACAGCACTCAGAGACCAAAACAAGCTATACAGATACCCGAAGTCAGAAATAGCATTATAAATATTCACTTACCTTTGATGATCTTCATCAGAATGCACACACAGGAATCCCAGTTCCACAACAAATGTTTGTTTTGTTTCCATAAGTCCATAATTTATGTCCAAATACCTCCTTTTTGTTAGCGCGTTTAGTTCACAAATCCAAATTCACACGGTGCAGGCACTTAGTTCAGACGACGGTTCCATTACAGTTTGTAGAAACATGTCAAACGATGTATAGAATCAATCTTTAGGATGTTTTTATCATAAATCTTCAATAATATGCCAACTGGACAATTCCTTTGTCTTTAGGAATGAGAAGGAACGCAGCTAACTCTCATGGGGGCGCACGAGACTGAGCTCCTGGCATTCTGCCAGACCTCTTAGACAATCAGCTCTTATTCTCTCCCCCTTCACAGTAGAAGCCTGAAACAAGGATCTAAAGACTGTTGACATCTAGTGGAAGCCTTAGGAAGTGCAATCAGACCAAAATGTGCACTGTATATTGGATAGGCAAAGACTTGAAAACCTACAAACCTCAGATTTCCCACTTTCTGGTTGGATCTTTTCTCAGGTTTTTGCCTGCCATATGAGTTATGTTAAACTCACAGACATCATTCAAACAGTTTTAGAAACTTCAGAGTGTTTTTTATCCAAATCTACTAATCTAATAATTTGCATATCTTAGCTTCTGGTCCTGAGTAGCAGGCAGTTTACTCTGGGCACCTTATTCATCCAAGCTACTCAATACTGCCCCCCAGCCATAAGAAGTTAAACAACAATGAACACAGTGCCAACAATGCCACAGTGCTGGGAGCTAACCAACCAGGTTCAATGTTAGCTAGCTAACATTAGGCTCTAACTAGAAAAGCAAATGGCTCTGGGATACAAATAATAACGTCAGCTAGGGAGCCAGCCAGCTAATGTTAGCTAGCTAGCTAACAGTACACTTTAGCTTGAAATGGAACCAATATCTGAAAATGTATCTAGTTAATGCTAGACTATCTTACCTGTATACATCATCATGCATGATGGATGCGTCTCCCTGTCAGGAGTGCCATACCACGGTTGCCCTTAGTTTGAAGATGTAATCCGGAGACAGGTGTTTTCTCCATCTCTTTAGCTACCATACTCTAATTCCACTGATTTCAAAACTTTATCCTCCGAAAGTGGAGAGCAACACTTATGGAGCTCCACTACTCAATAAATTTTAAAAAATCCGCGTTCGACAGGATTACCAACACAGACTGATGAGCTCAAATAGACAGAAGCCTCTATATGGCAGACCAATCCAAACTCATCTCTCGGCATGTCCAGCCCCCTCATTATCTCAGCCAATCATGGCTAGTGTGAAGGCTGCTTATTTTTTCTGTGACTTAACCAACAAGGCTTGTAATTTAACAAGTGTATTCATATTTACAGTTGGCATACAAGGTTGTTATTAAGGCACATGAAAGTGCACATGTTCGAGTAGGCATTTCTGCCAAAAACACATTTTGATAAGAAAATATTTTTACATTCAAACGGCTCTCCTGTGACGTCGTGACTTGCGACATATGCCTAGTTTCCTGAATTGGGTCACAAACAAGCACATACCGTATAGTAGGCAAAATGCACTAATGCATTAAAACAAACTAAAATTACATTTAACTGAGCTATAAATAGTGCCTTAAGAGCATATTAGTATTGGAATATGAAGGGGATACCTAGTCAGTTGCACATTCAACCGAAATGTGTCTTCCACATTTAACCCAACACCTCTGAATCAGAGAGACACTCATGGCTCATCCATCCATTAATCTATTAATTCACAGGAACATTTCCTCCTGTCACTTCTCACACTACATCGAAGAGCAGATAATTATCAACTATTGTTCAGTGGAAATGAGACATTCTCGCAACAGTCTTACTGCGGGGGATTCTATTCCTGGCAGCTGATACTCTGTGGTCTCTAGGTAAGTTGATATCAAACACATAATACTACTTGAAGCACACATCCAGTGCCCCAAGCATTGTACCTTGCTCCAATGCCTGTCCACTAATGACTCTAAACACCTGTGAGCAGTCCCCAAGAGCCAACACGAATGGGTAGGGTCTGGTCACCACCACCTGGCGCAGGTACTCAACCATTTTGGTCCCAACCTGTTAGAAATCATTTGATTTTAGAATATGAGGACTTGTGCAAAGCATGGAGGAACACTGACAATCATCACACACAATTTATTTAGTATACTATGTTGTCAGCACAATGTGTCAATAATGAAGGGGGCTGTGCTTTTAGTGGTTGGCTCTCTTCTGTGTCTTTCTCACTCAAACACCCACATGCACAGCCCAACTCATACCCCGAGCGCCGCCCCCTTCTATTACAATGGTTGGATTTTCAAATCCAAACAATGAGAAGTCTCAGCTTTTTTTGGGGGGGGGGGACTAATAAATATTTTCAGACCAGTGTGGTCTGAGTCACGTGGATCGCGTCAACCAGGCTAGTTAATCACAGCAAACAGAATCAAATTCAAGTCTAATATTTTTGTATACAATTTAACCCACCATGCCTGGAGTATCCAGCAGACGTGCATACTCTCAGACAATCTCAACTGTCTTGGCCCCATTATGTCTGGTCCACTGAGCCCTCTGTTTCACGGTCCAGTTCATGTACTCAGCGACTTGGTTTGCCGGCCAGATGTTGTTCTTCAGCCACTCGTTCATCTGGGCTGCCCTCTCACATTTGACTCTGTTGTGAACACAAAGTATTCAATTAATTATAAATTCCTTTTAACCACCAGTTTTCAAAATACACAACAAATCTTTCAACATGTACTTGACAAGACCCGACTATTTCTCAATGTTGTGTGTCGCTTGGTTTGCCCACAGTCCTATGTATTCATGTGTGTGTCTCGAGGACCTCGCCTCGTGTATAAAAAAGGTGGTGTTTACAGAATACTTACTGCGTTTAAGTCTTTCATGTTCTTCTATAACTTCAGGCTATAGTCGAGTCGTCCAAAAGCAAGAGCGTTTCCTGGTCTATCTCCACCACTGCAGAAGAGAAAGGGGGTACCTAGTTAGTTGCACAACTGAATGCATTCAACCAAAATATGAGTTCCGCATTTAACCCAACCCCTCTGAATCAGAGGTGCAGGGGGTGCTGCCTTAATCGACATCCACGTTGCCCGGGGAGCAGTTGTTGTTAGGGGTTAACTGCCTTGCTCAAGGGCAGAACGGCAGATTTTTCCACTTTGCTGGCTCAGTGATTCGAACCAGCAACCATTCGGTTACTGGCCCAATGCTTTTAACCGCTAGACCTAACCGCTATGGGGAGTTTAAGGGATAGTTTCACCCACATTTCTAAATGATATACTTTGAGGAGGGAAGGGAGTGAATAGGGGCGGGAGTAGCTTCGAGGTTAGAAAGGCAGGCCGATTACTGGCGGGTTATCGGTTTGAACTAGGGCTGACCCCAATTAGTCCACTGGTCGATTTCAGTAGCTGTGCGTGGGTAAAATCACTGAGAGTTACCGTAAGTCGCAAAGAAAACAGGAGCTGCCTCCAGCAGCATTTCAACTTCAACATTTCAACATCAAATCACCTCTGCTTAGTCTAATACAGTGACAACTAAAAGATACCAAAACAATTTAGTCAAATCAACATAAGCTAAATATGATGTGGCTAATGGTTCTGATTTCTGTGCGCGTGTGTGTGCGTGTGTGCGTGCGCGTTCGTAGAAAAACATGTTGACTCACCATACTTGTAGAGGAACGCCAATGCCATCCTCCTTTCTTTCATGTTGACCGTTTCATGAAACAGTATACAGTACACGCTTTTATTTTTCCTTGTCCTAATCTACTTGGCTAAAATGTTTGCTCGCTAGTTTTAGAACACATTCTCATTCAAGGGTTTTCTTTATTTTTACTATTTTCTACATTGTAGAATAATAGTGAAGACATCAAAACTATGAAATAACACATGGAATCATGTAGTAACCAAAAAAGTGTTAAACAAAGCAAAACATATTTTTTAATTTAGATTCTTCAAAGTAGCCACCCTTTGCCTTGATGAGAACTTTGCACAATCTTGGAATTCTATCAACCAGCTTCATGAGGAATGCTTTTCCAACAGTCTTGAATTAGTTCCCACATATGCTGAGCACTTGTTGGCTGCTTTTCCTTCACTCTGTGGTCCAACCCATCCCAAACCATCTCAATTGGGTTGAGGTCGGGTAATTGTGGAGGCCAGGTCATCTGATGCGGCACCCCATCACCTTCCTTCTTGGTCAAATAGCCCTTACACAGCCTGGAGGTGTTTTGGATCATTGTCCTGTTGAAAAACAAATGATAGTCCCACTAAGTGCAAACCAGATGGTATGGTGTATCGCTGCAGAATGCTGTGGTAGCCATGGTCGTTAAGTGTGCCTTGAATTCTAAATAAATCACAGACAGTGTCACCAGTAAAGAACCCCCACACCATCAGACCTCCATTTCCATACTTCATGGTGGGAACCACACATGCGGAGATCATCTGTTCACTTACTCTGCGTCTCACAAAGACACAGGGGTTGGAACAAAAAATCTAAATTTTGGACTCATCAAAACAATGGACAGATTTCCACCGGTCTAATGTCCATTGCTCATGTTTCTTGGCCCAAGCAAGTCTCTTCTTATTATTGGTGTTGTTTGGTAGTGGTTTCTTTGCAGAAATTTGACCGTGAAGGCTTGATTCATGCAGTCTTCTCTGATCAGTTGATGTTGAGATGTGTCTGTTACTTGAACTATGTGAAGCAATTATTTGGGCTGCAATCTGAGGTGCAGTTAACTCTAATGAACTTATCCTCTGCAGCAGAGGTAACTCTGGGTCTTCCTTTCCTTTTGCAGACCTCATGAGAGCCAGTTTCATCATAGCCCTTGATGGTTTTTGCGAGTTCCTGAAATGTTCCGTATTGATTGACCTTCATGTCTTAAAGTAATGATGGACTGTCACTTCTCTTTGCTTAGTTGAGCTGTTCTTGCCGTAATATGGACTTGGTATTTTGACAAATAATCTTCTACACACCACCCCTAACTTGTCACAACACAACTGATTGGCTCAAACGCATTAAGAAGGAAAGAAATTCCACAAAGTAACTTTTAACAAAGTACACCTGTTAACTGAAATGCATTCCAGGTGACTACCTCATGAAGCTGGTTGAGATAATGCCAAGAGTGTGCAAAGCTGTAATCAAGGCAAAGTGTGGCTACTTTGAAGAATCTCAAGTATATTTTGATTTGTTTAACACCTTTTGGTTACTACATGATTCCATGTGTTATTTCATAGTTTTGATGTCTTCACTATTATTCTACAATGTATTGTTTTATTTAACCTTTGTTTAAACAGGGAGTCACATTGAGATTAAAAATGTACTTTTCAAGATAGTTCCCTGTATACATTACAATACAAACAGAAAAATAAAACATACATGTGTATAAAACAATATAATTCAGCACACAATAACAAAATAAACATATTTAATAAAAGCAATCACATTCAACTACATAGAGGTCCTCAATCAATAATTCAAACTGCCTGAGTGGCACCAGCACACGTAACTGCAGTGAACTCTGCAAATCTGTGAAGACTGAAGGGGTCTCTAGTGTTATCCATTCCTGAGAACTGGTTTGGCAACTTGTTATTCTTAACTTAATGAAGTTATATTTTTATTTTATTTCACCTTTATTTAACCAGGTAAGATAGTTGAGAACAAGTTTTAATTTGCAACTGCGACCTGGCCAAGATAAAGCAAAGCTGTGCGACACAAACAACAACACAGAGTTACACATGGAATAAATAAGCGTACAGTCAATAACACAATAGAAACAAAAGAAAGTCTATATACAGTGTGTGCAAATGGCGTGAGGAGGTAAGGCAATAAATAGGCCATGGTAGCGAAGTAGTTACAATTTAGCAAATTAACACTGGAGTGATAGATGAGCAGATGATGATGTGCAAGTAGAAATACTGGCGTGCAAAAGATCAGAAAAGTAAATAAAAACAATATGGGGATGAGGACGGTAGATTGGGTGGGCTATTTACAGATGAGCTATGTACAGCTTTAGCGATCGGTTAGCTGCTCAGATAGCTAATGTTTAAAGTTAGTGAGGGAAATATAAGTCTCCAGCTTTTTACAATTCGTTCCAGTCATTGGCAGCAGAGAACTGGAAGGAAAGGCGTCCAAAGGACGTGTTGGCTTTGGGGATGGCCAGTGAAATATACCTGCTAGAGTGCGTGCTACGGGTGGGTGTTGTTATCGTGACCAGTGAGCTGAGATCAGGCGGAGCTTTACCTAGCATCGACTTATAGATGACCTGGAGCCAGTGGGTCTGGCGACGAATATGTAGCAAGGGCCAGCCGACTAGAGCATACAGGTCGCAGTAGTGGGTAGTATATGTGGCTTTGGTGACAAAACGGATGGCACTGTGATAGACTACATCCAGTTTAATGAGTAGAGTGTTGGAGGCTATTTTGTAAATGACATGACCGAAGTCAAGGATCGGTAGGATAGTCAATTTTACGAGGGTATGTTTGGCAGCATAAGTGAATGAGGCTTTGTTGCGAAATAGGAAGCCGATTCTAGATTTAGTTTTGGATTGGAGATGCTTAATGTGAGTCCGGAAGGAGAGTTTACAGTCGAACCAGCCATCTAGGTATTTGTAGTTGGGCCACATATTCTAGGTCAGAACCGTCCAGAGTAGTGATGCTAGTTGGGC
Source organism: Salvelinus sp. IW2-2015 (assembly GCF_002910315.2). NCBI lineage: Eukaryota > Metazoa > Chordata > Actinopteri > Salmoniformes > Salmonidae > Salvelinus > Salvelinus sp. IW2-2015. Next base: position 1,181,849 of record NC_036862.1, on the reverse strand, counting down.
GGGCCGGTGCGGGCAGCAATCGGTTGAAGAGCAAGTATTTAGTTTTACTAGCATTTAAAAGCAGTTGTAGGCCACGGAAGGAGTGTTGCATGGCATTGAAGCTCGTTTGGAGGTTTGTTAACACAGTGTCCAAAGAAGGGCCAGATGTATACAGAATGGTGTCGCCTGCGTAGAGATGGATTAGAGAATCACCAGCAGCAAGAGCGACATCATTGATATATACAGAGAAAAGAGTCAGCCCGAGAATTGAACCCTGTGGCACCCCCATAGAGACTGCCAGAGGTCAACAGACCCTCCGATTAGACACACTGAACTCTATCTGAGAAGTAGTTGGTGAACCAGGCGAGGCAGTCATTTGAGAAACCAAGGCTGTTGGGTCTGCCGTAAGAGTGAGGTGATTGACAGAGTTGAAAGCCTTGGCCAGGTCGATGAAGACGGCTGCACAGTACTGTCTTTTATCGATGGCGGTTATGATATCGTTTAGGACCTTGAGCATGGCTAAGGTGCACTCATGACCAGCTCGGAAACCAGATTGCATTGCGTGAAGAAGGTACGGTTGGATTCGAAATGATTGGTGATCTGTTTGTTAATAACTTGGCTTTCGAAGATTTTAGAAAGGCAGGGCAGGAGGGATATAGGTCTATATATAGGTCTATATAGAACAGTTTGGGTCTAGTGTGTCTCCCCCTTTGAATAGGGGGATGACCGCGGCAGTTTTCCAATCTTTGGGGATCTCAGATGATACGAAAGAGAGGTTGAGCAGGCTTGTAATAGCGGTTGCAACTATTTTGGCGGATAATTTTAGAAAGAGAGGGTCCAGATTGTCTAGCCCAGCTGATTTGTAGGGATCCAGATTTTGCAGCTCTTTCAGAACATCAGCTGTCTGGATTTGGGTGAAGGAGAAGTGGAGGGGGCTTGGGCACGTTGCTGCAGTGGGTGCGGAGCTGTTGACCGGGGTAGGGATAGCCATGTGGAAAGCATGGCCAGCCGTAGAAAAATGCTTATTATCGATTATCGTAGATTTATCGGTGGTGACAGTGTTTCCTAGCCTCAGTGCAGTTGGTAGCTGGGAGGAGGTGCTCTTATTCTTCATGGACTTTACAGTGTCCCAAAACTTTTGGGAATTAGTGCTACCTGATGCAAATTCCAGTTTGAAAAATCTAGCCTTTGCTTTCCTAACTAACTGAGTAAATTGGTTCCTGACTTCCCTGAAAAGTTGCATATCATGGGGGCTATTCGATGCTAATGCAGAACGCCACAGGATGTTTTTGTGCTGGTCAAGGGCAGTCAAGTCTGGGGTGAGCCATGGGCTATATCTGTTCTTAGTTCTACATTTTTTGAATGGGGCATGCTTATTTAAGATAGCGAGGAAAGCCCTTTTAAAGAGCAACCAGGCCTCCTCTACTGACGGGATGAGGACAATATCCTTCCAGGATACCCTGGCCAGGTCGATTAGAAAGGCCTGAACGCTGAAGTGTTATAGGGAGCGTTTGACAGTGATGAGGGGTGGTCGTTTGACCGCGGACCCATCACGCAGGCAATGAGGCAGTGATCGCTGAGATCCTGGTTGAAGACAGCAGAGGTGTATTTAGAGGGCAAGTTGGTCAGGATAATATCTAAGAGAGTGCCCATGGTTACGGATTTAGGGTTGTACCTGGTAGGTTCCTTAATAATTTGTGTGAGATTGAGGGCATCTAATTTAGATTGTAGGATGGCCGGGTGTTAAGCATATCCCAGTTTAGGTCACCTAACAGTACAAACTCTGAAGATAGATGGGGGCAATCAATTCAAATATGGTGTCCAGGGCACAGCTGGGGACTGAGGGGGGTCTATAACAAGTGGCAACGGTGAGAGTCTTATTTCTGGAAAGGTGGATTTTTAGAAGTAGAAGCTCAAATTGTTTGGGCACAGACCTGGATAGTATGACAGAACTCTGCAGGCTATCTCTGCAGTAGATTGAAACTCCGTCTCCGTCAGATTTCTGGGTGCGGAGGAATAGATTCAAGGCATAATGTATATACAAGGGTATGGTAGGATGTGAGTACAGTGGAGGTAAACCTAGGCATTGAGTAACGATGAGAGAGGTTTTGTCTAGAGCGGCACCAGTTAAGCCAGGTGAGGTATCCGCATGTGTGGGGGGTGGAATAAAAGGACTATCTAAGGCATATTGGGCAGGAATAGGGGCTCTCCAGTGAAATAAGACAATCACTAACCAAAACAGGAATAGACAAGGCATATTGACATTAGGGAGAGGCATGTGTAGCCAAGTGATCATAGGGTCCAATGAGTAGCACTAGATGAGTCACGGAGCCAAATTCCGTAGTCGCCGCTACGCTAGGCGAGCTGGAGACACGGCGATTCACACAGCTAGCGGGCCGGGGCTAGCAGATGGGCATCCGGCGACGTCGCAACGGAAGAGCCTGGTGAGACCACCTCGGACGGTTACTTCGGCAGACCAGTCGTGATGGATTGGCGGGGCTCTGTGTCGGCAGTAAAGGGTCCAGGCCAATTGGCAAAAGAGGTATTGTAGCCCAAGAATTGGTTGGTGGACCTCTTTGGCTAGCCGGGAGATAAGCTTAGCTTGAGGCTAGATCCAGGCTAACTGGTGCTTGCTTTGGGACAGAGACGTTAGCCAGGAGTAGCCACTCGGATAGCAGCAAGCTATCTGCGATGATCAAGTGTAAAGGTTCAGAGGTTGCGGTAGGAATCCGGAGATGTGGTAGAGAAAAAGCAGTCCGATATGCTCCTGATTGATATCGCGCTGTGCAGACTGTCAGGAATTAAACGGGTTGAGGCTGGCCGATGTCCGAGGTAACGGTGAGGACCGCTAGAAGTGGCTAACTGACTACTAGCTAGTAGCTAGTTAGCTGGCTAACCTCTGAAGGGGGTTCCGGTTGGGTGAGGTGGGTTGCATGAGAGTTTATAAGTTTGGTGGAGTTTATAAGTTTGGTGGAGGATGAAAAGTGGTCTCGGGCTGTTTTTCATGGTTTGGCCAAGGCCCCTTAGTTCCAGCAAAAATTAAATGTTCAGGTCTCTCCAGGGATTTTCGATCAGGTTCAAGTTCGAGATCTGGGTGGGTCACTCAAGTACATTCAGAGACTTGTCCTGAAGCTACTCCTGCGTTGACTTGGCTGTGTGCTTAGTGTCGTTGTCCTGTTGGACAGTGAACCTTCGCCCCAGTCTGAGATCCTGAGCGCTCTGGAGCAGGTTTTCATCAAGGATCTCTTTGACCTATGCTCCATTCATCTTTCCCTCGATCCCGACTAGTCTCCCTGCCTCTGAAAAACATCCCCACAGCATGATGCTGCCACCACCATGCATCAGCGTAGGGATGGTATTGGCCAAAGAGTTCAGTTGTTCAGTTGTTTTCATCAGACCAGAGAATCTTGTTTCTCATGGTGTGAGAGTGCAGTGCTTTAGGTGCTTTTTGAAAAAGTCCAAGCAGACCTTTTACTGAGGAGTGGCTTCCGTCTGGCAACTCTACAATAAAGGCATGATTGGTGGAATGTTACAGAGATGGTTGTCCTTCTCGAAGGTTCTCCCATCTCCACAGAGGAACTCCGGAGATGAGTGACCATCGGGTTCATGGTCACCAGAGTGACCATCGGGTTCATGGTCACCTCCCTGATTAAGGCCCTTCTCCACTGATTGCTCAGTTTGGCTAGGCGGCCAGCTCTAGGAAGAGTCTTCATGGTTCCAAAGTTCTTCCATTTTAGAATGATGGAGGCCTCTATGTTCTTGGGGACCTTCAATGCTGCAGAAATGTTATGGAAATGTACCCTTCCCTAGATCTGTGCCATAACACAATCCTGTCTCGGAGCTCTACGGACAATTCCTTCGACCTCATGGCGTGATTTTTGCTCTGACATGCACTGTCAACTGTAGGACCTTATATAGACAGGTGTGTCATGTCCAATCAATTGAATTTACCACAGGTGGACTTCAATCAAGTTGTAGAAACATCTCAAGGATGATAAATGGAAAACAGGATTTTTTTTAATTATCCATTTTAGAAAATGGCTGTAACGTAACAAAATGTGGAAAAAGTGAAGGGGTCGAATTACTTTCTTGATGCACTGTACATATACAGTACCAGTCAAATTTTTATTGAAGACGTCAAAACTATGAAATAACACACACGGAATCATGTAGTAACCAAAAATGTGATAAACAAATCAAAATATATTTTATATTTGACATTCTTCAAAGTAGCCACCCTTTGCCTTGATGACAGCTTTACACACGCTTGGCATTCTTTCAACCAGCGTCATGAGGTAGTCACCTGGAATGCACTTCAATTAACAGGTGTGCCTTGTTAAAAGTTTGTGGAATTTCTTTCCTTCTTAATGCGTTTGAGCATTAAGTTGTGTTGTGACAAGGTGGCGGTGGTATACATAAGATAGCCTTATTTGGTAAAAGACCAAGTCCATATTATGACAAGAACAGCTCAAATAAGGAAAGAGAAATGACAGTCCTTCATTACTTTAAGACAAGAAGGTCAGTCAATTCGAAAATGTCAATAACTTTTCAAGTGCAGTCGCAAAAACCATCAAGCGCTATGATGGATCTGGCTCTCTTTAGGTCCAGCACAGGAAAGGAATACCCAGACTTACCTTTGCTGCAGAGGATAAGTTCATTGGAGTTACCAGCCTCAGAAATTGCAGTCCACATAAATGCTTCACAGAGTTTAAGTAACAGACACATCTCAACATCAACTGTTCAGAAAAGACTGCGTGAATCAGGCCTTTGTGGTCGAATTGCTACAAAGAAACCACTACTAAAGGACACAATTTTACTTACCTTTAAAAACTTTTTTTTATCAACTTTATTTAACTAGGCAAGTTAGTTAAGAACAAATTCTTATTTAGAATGACGGCGTACCAAAAGGCAAAAGGTCTCCTGGGGGACGGGGGCTGGGTTTAAAAAGAATATATAGTACAAAACACACATCACGACAAGAGAGACAACACAACACTACATAAAGAGACAACTAAGACAACAACATAGCATGGCATCAACACGTGACAACACAGCATGGTAGCAACACAACATGTCAATAACATGGTAGCAACACAACATGGCAGCAGCACAACATGGTAGCAGCACAAAACAGGGTACAAACAGTATTGGGCACAGACAACAAACAGCACAAAGGGCAAGAAGGTAGAGACAAATGTACATCACGCAAAGCAGCCACAACTGTCAGTAAGAGTGTCCATGAGGGGGGAGTGAGGCCAAAAAAGGGTTTTATAAATAATCGTCAACCAGTGGGTCTTGCAACGGGTATTCAGAGTTGACCAGTTTACAGAGGAGTATAGAGTGCAGTGATGTGTCCTATAAGGAGCATTGGTGGCAAATCTGATGGCCGAATGGTAATGAACATCTAGCTGCTCGAGAGCAGCCTTACCTTACGTCTCCGTAATCTAGCATGGGTAGGATGGTCATCTGAATCAGGGTTAGTTTGGCAGCTGGGGTGATAGAGGAGCGATTACGATTGAGGAAATCAAGTCTAGACTTTAGCCTGCAGCTTTGATATGTGCTGAGAGAAGGAGAGTGTACTGTCTTGTATGAGGTGACTACCTCAAGCACTATACCCTCAGAGGTAGCAATCACACCTGTGGGGAGAGGGGCATGTAGAAGAGACTTGCTTGAACCAATAAGAAGAAGAGACTTGCTTGGGCCAAGAAACACGAGCAATGGACATTAGACCTGTGGAAATCTGTCCTTTGGTCTGATGAGTTCAAATTTGACATTTTTGCTTCCAACCGCCATGTCTTTGTGAGACGCTTGTGTGGTTCCCACCGTGAAGCATGGACGAGGAGGTCTGATTGTGTGTGGGTGCTGTCTGTGATTTAACCAGCATGGCTACCAGAGCATTCTGCAGCGATATGCCATCCCATTCTGCAGCGAAATGATGATCTCCACATGTGTGGTTTGCGCTTAGTGGGACTATAATTTTGTTTTTCAACAGGACAATGGCCCAAAACACACCTCCAGGCTGTGTAAGAGCTATTTGACCAAGAAGGGGAGTGATGAAGTGCTGCATCAGATGACCTGGCCTCCACTATCATTCGACCTCAACCCAATTGAGATGGTTTGGGATGAGTAGGACCACAGAGTGAAGGAAAAGCATCCAACAAGTGTTCAGCATATGTGGGAACTCCTTCAAAACTGATGGAAAAGCATTCCTCATGAAGCTGTTGGAGAGAATGTGCAAGCTGTCATCAAGGCAAAGGGTGGCTACTTTGAAGAATCTAAAATATATTTTTATTTGTTTAATACTTTTTTTGTTACTACATTAATCCATATGTGTTATTTGATAGTTTTGAAATAATAACCTACTCATTCAAGTTTTTCTTTATTTTTACTATTTTCTACATTGTAGAATAATAGTGAAGACATCAAAACTATTAAATGACACATATGGAATCATGTCGTAACAAAATAGGCCAATTCCAAAATAAATGGTCTATTGATTCTGTATCCTCACAACAAAATCTGCAGAGCTTTGATGATTGTATGCCCCAAATATTCAATATTTTGTTGGTGGCAAGAATTCTATATAATAATTTTAGCTGAAAAGCACGAAGTCTTGAATCTTTCGTCAATTGATATATGAACTCATACTGTCACATCTGCTCCCACTACGCCCTCTGGTGTTCATCCGGTTTCGTCTTAATCATGTAATATAATTTCATGAAATCACAAGTCCAATACAGCAAATGAAAGATAAACATCTTGTGAATCCAGCCAACATTTCTGATTTTTTTAATGTTTTACAGCGAAAACACAATATATATTTATGTTAGCTCACCACAATAGCCAAACACACAACGCCATTTTTTCACTGCAAACATTGCTTTCACAAAACCCACAAATAGAGATAAAATTAATCACTAACCTTTGAACAACATCATCAGATGACAGTCTTATAACATCATGTTATACAATACATTTATGTTTTATTCGAAAATGTGCATATTGATAGGTATAAATGGTAGTTTTACATTGCAGCCATCTTCACAAATAGCACTAAAACAGCCAGAATAATTACAGAGAGCAACGTGAAATACCTAATACTCATCATAAAACATTTATGAAAAATACATGGTGTACAGCAAATGAAAGATAAACATCTTGTGAATCCAGCCAATATTTCAGATTCTTTAAGTGTTTTACATGCGAGACACAACATTATATTTATGTTAGCTCAAATATCAAAAACACAACATTTTTCCCACCGAAGGTAGCTTTCACAAACCACAAATAGAGATAAAATTAATCACTAACCTTTGAACAACTTCAGCATGACAGTCTTATACATCATGTTATACATACCATTTATGTTTTGTTGAAAATGTGCATATTTATAGGTATAAATCGTAGTTTTACATTTGCAGCCATCTTCACAAATAGCACCAAACCAGCCAGAATAATTACGAGAGCAAGGTGAAATACATAAAATCCCATCATAAACATTTATGAAATACATGTTGTACAGCAAATGAAGATAAACATTTGTGAATCCAGCCAATATTTCCAATTTTTTAAAGTGTTTTACCGGAACACAAATATATTTTATGTTAGCTCCACAATATCCAAAACACACACGCCATTTTTCCACCGCAAAGGTAGCTTTACAAAACCCACAAATAGAGATAAATTAATCACTAACCTTTGTAACACTTCATGATGAAAGTCTTATAACATCATGTTATACAATACATTTATGTTTTGTTCGAAAATGTGCATATTTATAGCTACAAATCCTGGTTTTACACTGCGAATACGGCGCCAAAATGCACCAAATTGTCCGGAGAAATTTTGGACAGTCACGTAATCTAACCAAAAAACTCATCATAAACTTTGCTAAAAAATACATGTTGTACAGCAAATGAAAGATACACTGGTTCTTAATGCAACCGCTGTGTTAGATTTTAAAAATAACTTTAGTACAAAGTACAGCATGCAATAATCTGAGACAGCGCCCAGCCATTCTCCGCAATAAACTGGTCAAACTCAGTTGAAAATCCATCTTTATGATGTTTTTCTCATATGTATCCAATAACGTCCAAGACGGAGCATTTCGTCGTGTCTACCTAAGGCATTGCAGAAAACAATACGGTGCTCTCTGGTGCGCAGGAAAATACTGCCAATATGGTGGACCTGTCACTCCAAAAGCTCTCATTCGGTCTCACATCAAGCTAGACACCCCATTCAACATTCTACTGCCTGTTGACATCTAGTGGAAGGCGTATGAAGTGCATACAGATCCATAAATAAAAGGCAATTGAATAGGCAAGGCCTTACACAGAGACCCATTTTCAGAATTTTCACTTCCTGTTTGGAAGTTTGCTGCCAAATGAGTTCTGTTTTACTCACAGATAATTCAAACAGTTTTAGAAACTTCAGAGTATTTTCTATCCAATAGTAATAATAATATGCATATCGTATGATCTAGAACAGAGTGCGAGGCCGTTTTAATTTGGGCACGATTTTTTCCCAAAGTGAAAACAGCGCCCCCTATTAAGAAGAAGTTAACCTGCAGTTCTCCGCCCTGTATATACTCTCTTTCTCTCTCTCTCTCTCTTGGTGTGATTGTGTGGTTGGTGACAGGTGTGCTGGAGTCAGAGCAGATCCATACCAGCTGCAAATCGTCCCATAAATCAAGACCTCTACATAAACTCATTCCTGCCACCTCCACTCTGCCAGATCGTAATCTCTGCTCATACCGCGCTGTCTCTGGCTCCTGTCTCCTGTACCACATCTCACCACCAACCACCTTGCTCTGGACTTCACTCACCACCACCACCTTTGAAAAAGTATAATTTTCAATTAATAGAAAATGAGACATGGGAATCTGCACAAAGGCAAAAAGGAAGTCAATTTCTGAGCTTTTCTTAGTAATCTACTTGAGAACTATTTATGGTTCAAGTAAAACCTTTGAATAAGTGAATCTTTTAGAGAGGTTTAGCGCTTTTATATTTAATTATCTCAACCCACCCAATTCATATTCATTATATAGATAGACACGCTTTATCTTGTCTGGTTTAGCTTCCCAGATAAAGCGAAATATTCTTTGCTCATATTTTGGAGGGATATTTTTTGGGGGGTACTTTTATTTAACTAGGCAAGTCAGTTAACAACACATTTTTATTTACAAAGACGACTTACCAGGGAACAGTGGGTTAACTGCCTTGTTCAGGGGCAGAATGACAGATTTGATAAATTAATCATCAGGAGTAGGCAGCACCATAAGTAAGTGAGTAAACTGAGAAGAGTTAAGAGTTAATCGGGGCGATTTTTCCATGAATAGACGGGTATTTACCTCTCTGTAGTTGCAGCATCTTGACTATTTTTACAAGTTTTCTATTGAAATTAATTGTGGAGAGCTCATTTATATATTTTGTGATATGAATACCAAGTATGTCTACTTCACCGTCAGGCCATGTTATAGGTAATCTGCAGGGTAATGTAAAAGTATAATTATTTAACGATCCAATACGTAATATTGTACACTTATCATAATTAGGTTTTAGTCCAGAGAGTCCAGAAAAGTTATCTAGCTCTTCAATGAGATATTGCATGGATCTAGCTTGTGGAATTAAATTAAAACTTGAGTCAACGGCATACATGGACACCTTTGTTTTTAAGCCTTGGATTTCTAATCTTCTAATGTTGTTATTTGGTCTAATTTTAATAGCTAGCATTTCGATGGCCATAACAAATAGATATGGTGACATCAGACACCCTTGTTTAACTCCTCTTGACAATTCAAAACTCTCTGAGAAGTAGCCGCTTTTTACTATTTTACACCTGGGGTTGCTATACATTACTTTTGCCCATTTTATAAGAGTATATCTCACCGAAATTTAAAAAATCCAGGCATTTATAAATAAAATCCATTCTTACTTTATCAAAGGCCTTTTCAAAATCCGCTATACATACCAGGCCTGGCTTCTTAGATGTTTCATGATGTTGTATTATATCTAGTAGCTGTCGTACATTATCTCCAATGTATTGTCCAGGTAAAAAACCTGTCTGATCAGGATGAACAATACCTGGTAAACCTTTTAAATTCTGAGTGCTATGCATTTTACTAGTATTTTTGCATTACAACATTGAAGTGTAAGAGGCCTCCAATTTTTAAGATAGACTGGATCTATACATTTGCCATCTGGGTCTTGTTTTAATAATAGTGAAAGCAGAACTTCCTGCTGAGTACCTGACAGACTAACATTTCATAGGAGTAGTTAAAACAAGCTTTGAATATATCAAAAAAGGCCTGATAGACCTCTACCGGTATGCCATCAAGCCCTGGGGTTTTTCAAGACTGAAAGGATTTAATAGCCTCAACAACAAAAAAATCCTCTGTAATTTGGCCTTCACACTGATTTGTCTGTACATTTGTTATTTTTTTATTATTTGGAAATAATTCCTTACAGCAGTGGTTCCCAAACTTTTATAGTCCTGTACCCCTTCAAATGGTCAACCTCCAATTGCGCACTCTCAAATGTTATTTTTTGCCATCATTGTAAGCCTGCCACACACACTATACGATACATTTATTAAACATAAGAATGAGTGTGAGTTTTTGTCACAACCCCGCTCATGGGAAGTGACAAAGAACTCCTATAGGACCAGGGCACAAATAATAATATAATAATAATCAATATTTTTGCTCTTTATTTAATCATCTTAAATATAAAACCTTATTTGTTCATCGAAAATTATTAATAACTCACCACAGGTTAATGAGAAGGGTGTGATTGAAAGGATGCACATAACTCTGAAATGTTGGGTTCTATTGGAGAGAGTCTCACTCTTAAATCGTTTTCCACACACAGACTGTGCTTGTATTTAGTTGTCATGCTAGTGAGGGCCGAGAATCCACTCTCACATAGGTACGTGGTTGCAAAGGGAATCATTGTCTAAACAGAGATTTGCCAAGGCAGGATACTCTGAGCGCAGCCCAATCCAGAAATCTGGCAGTGGCTTCTGATTAAATAAAATTTTCACAGAACCGCTTGTTGCAATTTTGATGAGGCTCTCTTGTTCAGATATCGGTAAGTGGACTGGAGGCAGGGCATGAAAGGGATAATGAATCCAGTTGTTTGTGTCATCCGTTTCGGGAAAGTATTTGCGTAATTGCGCACCCAACTCACTCAGGTGCTTCGCTATATCACATTTGACATTGTCTGTAAGCTTGAGTTCATTTGCACACAACAAATCATACTGTCACAGCTTTTGCACCATCAGTGACGATACCAACACATCTTGACCACCAAAGTCCATTTGATGTCACAAAGCTGTCCAGTACTTTAAAAATATCCTCTCCTGTTTCCTGGTTTCCAGTGGTTTGCAGAAGAGAACGTCTTCCTTATTTGACCCCCCATAAACGTAACGGACATATACCAGACGGACATATACCAGGAGCTGTGCCAGGCCAGCCACATCTGTTGACCCATCCAACTGTAACGCATAGAATTCACTGGCTTGTATGTGAAGCAGTAATTGTTTCAAAACATCTCCTGCCATGTCACTGATGCGTCGTGAAACAGTGTTGTTTGATGAAGTCATTGTCCTATAGTTTTTCTGGCCTTTTCCCCCAGGTTTGTCTCAGCCATATCCGCTGCAGCGGGAAGAATGTACTGCTACTACCAGCAGTACTACACCTGCACCTGTCGACGATACAAGTTGTTCTGCTTCCACGGACACATCCAATGCTAGCATCAGTAATTCTACATTTGTTGTTAGCTCAGCTAGCATGGACACTGACAGTTGTGAATCTGATGCAGCTGAAGAGCTACTGCCCCCTTATCCGGGAAAGCACCGAACAACAGACATGGACGTTGGACCATCGAAGAGGCGCAAATATGATGATAACTACATTGATTTGGGGTTCACTTATATTGGGAGTAGTGCCTTTCCTCAGCCACAGTGTGTTATATGTGCAAAAGTACGATCTCACAACTCGATGAAACCTTCAGTCTTGCGCAGACATTTAGAAACAAACTATGTAAATTTGAAAAATAAGCCACAGGAGTTTTTTGAGCGAGAATTAAGACGACTTTCAAGTAGTAATATTTGACAATGCGTTGTTATTTCGCTGAACACTTGATGAACACTTTAATTATATTTTTGGCAGTGAACCGAGGCTACTCTGGCGAGAAAAATCCTTGTTGGAAAATATAAATGGACTGTTTGAAAATGTGAAGAACATTTTTTTTAATTTTTTTTATTTGATATATTTTTTTATGTGAATCACATTTTTATTTGGCGTACCCGCGACGACATTGCGCGAACCCCAGTTTGGGAATACCTGCCTTACAGTAATCGTCATTCAGTGGGTGAGGATGAGACGGAAAAGAGAACATCTGCTTAAAATATTTAGCTTCCTATTTTAAAATATCTATCGGAGAATCATAGATGACTCCGTCTTCAATGACGAGTTTCTGCAAATTATTTTAGTTAGCGTTCCTGTGTTAGAGATTCAGGAAGAAGTTGGTGTATTTTTCTCCGTATTCTATCCAGTTTGTATAATTTTTGTAGATCATTCTTGAATAAGTTCCTCCAGTTCTTTTTGTTTTTCCTCTAACTTATTTTGTATCTCTGTAGTATCATTTTTATTGCAATGTACAATTAGTTCATGTATTTCCCTTGTTAGTCTTGTCTCTGTAGCTAGAAACTGCTTTTTTAATGTTGATGAATATTGAATTGAATGACCACTGAACGTACATTTAAAGGTATCCCAAACAATAAGGGGATTTGTTGAACCTATATTGTACTTGAAAAATTCAGTTAGAAATTATTTTGTACTCCAGTAAACTTGGATTAAATTTCCAATATCCCCGTCCACGTGGAAATTCTATACAAATTATGTGAAGGCCGATTAGATGATGATCCGATCGCATCCTGTCTCCTATTAAAACCTTTTAAACCTTTGATGCAAGAGAGGAAGAGACAAGAAAGTAGTCAAGATGACTAGCTTGATTATGTCTCCTCAATGTACATCTCACTAGGTCAGGGTTTTTTAGTCTCCAAATATCCACTATTTGTAATATGTCCATAAGTTTGGTGATTTCCTTAAGGGCACGGTGATGATAGTTCAACACTGTGTTATAGTCTCCCACCATAATGATTTGATTATTTGATGCCTGTAAGTTCAATACATTTGCAGAATTGGAACTTGTTGCCACAGGTTCAAATTGAATATTGAAAGAATTGTCTGCCAGAAAACAACTTCTGGCAAACTTTGCCACTAGTGGCAATAAATATTATTGTTGCAAAAGATTTGCCGCATATTTACCACTAGTAGCAAACATTTGCATGCTTCTGGCAACATTCTGTGGCACACTATTTAGATTGCAGCAAATTTGCCACAAACTTCCGGGAAGTTTTCCCAACAAATTCATTTTTGTAAGGGATCAGACCATGAATCAAAAATGCTTATGCTCACTCAGCTGTGCCTCACAAGTCATTTTAGCAGTGTGATCATATACCTAAAATGTTGAAATATAATTTCAAAATGGTCTGAGAAGAACAACATTAGCAGGGCAATTCAAGTGTAATAATGTATTGGGCCTGTAGCCTACTGCACAAACCCCATTATTACATAACTGTTTTTATTTGGTTAATGTTGCATAGGCTTACGTTTTTAAGTAATGTTTAAAAAAAACTATCTGAGTGGTAGATCTCGGCTTGAATTTTGACTCTGAAAGGGTTGGTGACTACTGCTGTAGGGCTACTACTTCCATAGGAACTTAATCCTGGGAAAAGCATGGTCAACAGAGCAGTGGTAATTTCCCAGTGTTTATTCTTGAGAAAACTGACAATCAATTTATTAAAAAACCTTTACTTAGGGCCCTCACACTTAACTTAGGGCCCTACTCAGTAATTTTGACAGTTAGCTTGCACCTGTAAAGAACTTTAATTAATAGGAAATTATGTGTGGATTTTAGAAGAAAGGATCTAGCTTTTTGGAGCTTTTATTAAGACCTGAATTCAAATACAAATAATTTCTAATACTCTGGGCTTGATTGAGCCTGTGTCAAAAAAGGTGAAAACCCTCATATGGCATTCCAAGTAGACAAGAGAAAACACAAAAAGATTTCAAATGGTATTGAACGCAGCTCTGCTTTTCTTCACTTCTGAAACCAACTGGTGCAAACATGGGCCCTAACTTTAATGTCTTCTCTTCTATAGGTGGCTTGTGATAATGGTCGTTGCTGGACAGACCGTAATGGGGGTAAGTGAGTGGTTTCTACCAACATTCTTTGAAATATCTCATAGGTTTACATTAATTTAGGCCTGAGTGATAAAATGTGACCGACCGGCTTGATTCGGTCTCATGTAGCAGAATTTGAAATTGTGATTTTTTTTCATTGGATAAAAGTAGAGACTCAGAGCTAGAACATGGTATATCATACAATACAGTTGTGTAACAATGGGAAAGTAAGTATGCTTTGAAAGTTGATAAAGTTGTAACTTCACTTTTGAGAAAATGGCTCTTGAATGTTTTGGTAAACCTACTGGAGAGCTCTTCTTTGTCTACACCCATTCAGCTTCGTTCACACACTCTTAAGCCTTAGCCCATCTCTTTAAGGATTCACATGTGAGGCAATGTACTAAACAACCAAAGATTTCAAGACTAAAGGCTGGTTTATACTACGGGTGTTTTCGTAAATTCAATCTGGAGTGCCAGATTGTGCCCTGGGCGTTCGTAAACTCAGAGCGTTGTCAGATTGTCCATTTGTAAAATTTCAGAGCACACACGAGACGCTCTGGCCGAGGAGTAGGGTTGATCAGAGCATTCTGACCTAACAACAGCGGTCAAGCTCCCAAGCTAACTGGTAACGTTGGCTAGCTTGCTAGTTACTTCCAGACACATGAGAAAACAGCTCACACTGACCATTTTACTTGCCCTAGCAGAGCTGGTTAGGCTGTTTTCATGTTATCCAGTGTTGGTGACTAACTGTGCTGCTGGCAGCAATTCAATGACCCTTTTTTTGCCAACGTTTCCTGACACCGCCCATATTCAACTGGTGTTGAATGTTCGTAAATTTGTCAGTTATTCTGCGCTCTGGCATCGGAGTAGATAGCCAGAGCGAATTTACCAGCTACGTCTATCGACAGTTGTCGCAGTGACATCATGCACATTCTATGGAAATGGTTACTTGCATAGTGGAGTCAGATCATACACGTAACGTTAGCTAGCGAGCCAGCCAGGTAACTAGCTAGCTACCTACCTAACAGTATGCTTTAACTTTAAATAAAAACAACTTTCTGACAAAATTAGAAACGTGTAATATCTGAAAATGTAGCTAGCTAGACTATCTTACCCGTGTACATGGATGGACGCTTCTCCTCTCTGTCACGGATACCATGGTTGCCTTTAGTTTGAAGATGTAATCCGGAGGCAGATGTTTTATACAGCTTTCTGTGTGTTCTCTTTTTGACTCCCTCTATATATTTGCAATCAAAGGGCAGAATTTTCTCCATCTCCTTAGCTATCATACTCTAATTCCACCAGGCCTTCCACTGATTTCAAAACTCAGTCCTCTAGAAAGTGGAGAGCAACACTTTGATATATTCCAAAAAAAGCCGCGTTAGAAAGAATTACCTACAAGTATTGACCAGCTCATGTTATAGACAGAAGCTTGCCACATGCAGACCAATCCGAACTCATCTCTCGGCATGTCCAGCCCAGCCATTATCTCAGCCAATCATGCCTAGCGGGAAGGTTCCTGGCTTTTTCCATGGCTAAACCAACTAGAGTCGTAATTTAACAATTGTATTCATATTTACAGATGTCATACAAGTTTGTTATTAAGGCATATGAAAGTTCACATTTTCCAGAAGGCATTTCTGCCAAGAAAACACAGTTCAAATGGCTTTCCTGTGAAGTAGTGACGCATGACATACCCCTACGAGTCACAAATATAGGCAACTTATGTTAAGTTTACTTGCCTAACCCTTGCAGGTACTATATATGTGCTTTATTCATTAAATTACTTTGATTATTCTGCCCTTGAGTTGCGTTCCCATGCAAAACTAGACAGATAGCTAACAACTAAGTCTTCAATAAAACTCCCAAGGTGTGACTTTTCTTGAATGAATATTGAAAACGTTTATGTTGTAAAACTGCAAAATACAGAAAAGAATATACTTTAGTATTCAATTCACACCGACATACTGTAGCTGTATATTATACATTTGAAGTTGCATGAATACAAAGCACGTGCTAAGGTACCATGCATCTGGCATGATGCCAAACCATATAGCTAATTGTTACTCATATGGTAATTGACTAACTCCTTTCATTACTCTTATAATGTACAACCATCTATGTAGAATAACAAAGCATATTACACTAGAATCGGTACAGAACTACAGTATTGTATATTTTACAATTCGTTTGCATGACGCACGAGCAAAGTAATACAGCTAACGGCATACATGAAAGGCATTGCAATTTGTGTGAGTAAATGCAACCAACCAACATTGATATATAGCAACTCTATCAATAACAAGATTATCATCATTAGCTAAATGCTTGAATCGAACTTACAAACAAATAATTTCCAAGGCTGAAGCGTGACAAGAAATAACTACACTGAAAGACCTGCACCATAGCGTTGTTTTTAACTGGCTCTATGCGTGCAGAACGAATTCTCTACTTCCTGTTTGCGTACAGTCTAAGTACCAGAAAGCTCCACTAGGGGGCAAATAACACCATGGAACACAATGAAAATCCATCTTAACCATTGTAATAAAATAATCTGTTACCTTCTAACAGGATGGCAGCACACTCCCCGCCTGGTATAATGAAATTGTGCCACTATGAAATGAAACATATCAAGAAACAAATAATGTCCTTTCTATTATTATCTTTTGTCTCTTCTCAGAAAGAAGAACAACAATCTCTGAGATTGGTCTCAGAAACACCTTAGCAGCTCCTTGCTTGACAATTTTTAGTTCTACTTTCCTAACCTTTTTGTCAGTACTGGGAAAGGTTTTTTGAGTGTACTTTGTTTTGGGAACTCTTTTCCTTTTTCAAGGCATTTGAATTCCTCTCTGAAGGCTTCATGTTGCACACAGTGAATGATTGCTGTTTTGGCTTGTGACAACTCACTTGTACCGCATAGTTTATTACAGTCATGCCAGCCTCTGCAGCTGGTGTTGTCCGCACCTTCATGGAAGGATCTGGCAACATGAATGAGTGGCTCGATTGAGAGCTTTCCAGCTTGAGAACCTCTCAAAGCGATGAGAGCCGAGTTGAGCTCCAGAAACCTTAGAGGCGAAGACAGTGACGTCTGGTCGAATCTCTGCGTCTGCGTGAGGYTCTACAAGGTCAAAATKTATGTTCTCAGGYTCACTTGAGTTTGTTTGGGTCAGGAAAGGTGGACCTGAGAACCAACTGGTGTACTTTAAGAGTGCAGCAAGTATAGGCCTGGTTGCATGGTCTGCTGGATTGCTGTCAGTGTTTACATAACACCACTGATCTGGATGGGTAGACTTCCTGATGCGAGTTACCCTATTGGCAAC
Organism: Salvelinus sp. IW2-2015; assembly: GCF_002910315.2. Classification (NCBI taxonomy): domain Eukaryota; kingdom Metazoa; phylum Chordata; class Actinopteri; order Salmoniformes; family Salmonidae; genus Salvelinus; species Salvelinus sp. IW2-2015. The sequence goes on along the minus strand of NC_036862.1, from coordinate 1,164,302 downwards.
ATACACATAGAATCTTTTGGTGACATTGTGGATGTAACCRAGAACTATCTTACTGTCTGTGTAGAACTTGGCCRCATTTACATCAATGTCAATTTHGTCTCTGATCAGTTCATACATCTCAACAGCTAGCAAAGCCGCACACAGTTCTAGGCGTGGGATAGTGTGGGCCGGACGAGGGGCCAATTTTGATTTCCCCATGACAAATCTAACATGGCATTGACCTTCCGAGTCAATAACTCTCAGGTAGGCTACCGCTCCTATGGCTACTGTAGAGGCATCCGAGAAGATGTGTAGCTCTCTTCTTYGAGTGGTAGACAAGGAGACTGGGATGTAGGTCTGCTGAATATACAGATGTTCCAACTCCATCAAAGATTCCTTCCACATTTTCCATTTCTCTTCTTTTYCTGGGGGAAGAGGGGCATCCCAYTCACTCTGRTCAGAAGAGAGTTCTCTGATTAAGGCTTTACCTTGCATTGTTATTGGAGCCACGAACCCAAGGGGGTCATAAAGACTATTCACTGTGGACAGGATGCCTCTCCGCGTAAAAGGCTTCTCATTGTGGGACACCTGGAATGAGAAGCTGTCTGTTTCCAGGTTCCAGCAAAGTCCCAGGCTCCGTTGAAAGGGGAGAGGATCCACTCCTAGGTCCAGATCTTTTAAGTATTTTGCACAGTCCTCCATAGGGAAGGCTTCCATAACTGTTTTGCTATTGGATGCAATCTTGTGTAGTTTCATGTTGGACTCCGCCAACATTGCTTGTGTTTTTCTTAGAATGTTGATAGCTTCTTCTGTAGTAGCTACTGATGTCAGCCCATCATCGACGTAGAAGTTCCTCACTACATATTGCTTGGGTTCTGATCCGTGTTCCTTCTCACCCTGTAGCGCTGCTCGTCTCATGCAGTAGATGGCTACGGCTGGTGAAGGGCTGTTCCCAAATACATGGACTTTCATCCTGTACTCAGTTATGTTTCTATCTGGATTGTTGTCTTCATACCAGAGAAACCTTAAGTAATCTCTGTGATCCTCACGTACACCAAAACAGTAAAACATTTGTTGCACATCTGCTGTTAGTGCAATGCAATCCTTGCGGAAGCGCATTAGGACACCCAAGAGTGTGTTGTTTAAGTCTGGACCACTGAGCAGAACATCGATAAGTGACACGCCTTGACACTTAGCACTGGAGTCAAATACTACTCTTATTTGTTCAGGCTTTTGTGGATGGTAAACACCAAATATGGGCAGATACCAACATTCTTTGTCTCCCTCTAGTGGCGGTGAAGGTTCGGCTTGGTTGTTATCCAGCATCTTTTGCATGAAGTCAATAAAATGATGCTTCATGTCAGGCTTTTTGTCTAAAGTCCTGCGAAGTGATGTGAGACGGTTTATGGCCTGCTCCCTGTTATTAGGAAGGCGACGTCGAGTGGGGCGAAAGGGTAGTGGAGCCACCCAGTTGTTTCCATCATCCTGGAAAACCTGTTTGTCCATAATGTCCAAAAAGGCTTTGTCCTCCACTGATGGTGCTGGTTTATCATCGTCTTGTGTTTTGTCGAACACGGAACATCCCAGGCTGTCTGTGTTCACAGTTGTGCTCGGATCTCTCGAGTGCACTGTAGAGGGAGAGATGTGTTTCTGARCTACRCTGTYGTAGTTCTCTTTTACCTGGATGATGTCAGGGCAAGGGCTCAGATAGGATGTGCGACCATTTTGAAGTATGTTTGTCCTGAACACGTTAACATTGGCTGGTCGGTGAGCTGTTCCCAGACAGACCTCACCCACGATGRCCCACCCGAGGTCGAGTCGCTGTGCATAAGGAGTGTCGTGGGGCCCATTGATTTGCTCTCGTACCTTGTGTACCCTTAAGATGTCTCGTCCTAAGAGCAGGAGGATGGGAGCGTCTGGGTCCACAGCTGGAATTTTGTCCATAACTGGTTGCAGATGGGGATGATGATACGCAATGTCGGGGGAGGGAATCTCCGTCCTATCGTCTGGCATCATATCACACTCTATCAGAGTAGGGAGAGATAGCTGCATGTGTCCTTCTATAGACTCCACCATGAAGTTGACGGCTCTCCTGCCTGAAGTCTCTGTTACCCCAGAACAGGTCTTCATGGTGTATGGAGCAGAGTTGTCATTGATGTTGAAGAGATTGAAAAACTCTGTCTTGGCCAGAGATTTGTTACTCTGTTCATCAAGCACTACATACATTTTGACAGCTTTCTCTCTTTTCCAAGCCGGATAAGCTTTAACTAGGCATATTTTTGAACATGATCTTGGATTAACTGCCTCACCACAGATCTCCGTACACTTTGAGGTGACAGATAGAAGAGCATCGTCACCTTGCTCCCCGCCATGCTCTTTCTCTGCGGTAGCGGTGTCTGTATTTGAAGGTGGCTGGGCCTGGATGCAGAGCAGCAAGATGTCTGTCGCTGTCGCACTCAGAGCACTTAATTGACACCTTACAGTCTTTAGCTCTGTGCTGAATTGACCCACAACATCGGAAACAAATTCCATTCTCTTTGAGATATGATTTGCGCTCATCTAGAGTTTTGTATCTAAACCCACGACACTTTTTAAGAGGATGAGGTTTGTTATGTATCGGGCAGTGATGGTCAGGGTTTTCAACCTTTGTCTTACTGGGTTTGGTTTGGTGGTCTGAGGGCTCAGATGACACATCGGTTTTGTATACAGTCACAGGTGTCTTGCTGCTGTACCTGGCAGGTTTCTCACTTTTCATAGACACCTGGTTAGTTGAGGTGTAGAGGGTGAAACTGGGGTCGTTTCTAGTTTTCGCCTGGTTCCTGATGAATCTCGAGAAGAACGAGAATGGTGGGAATGCTACCCGATAGTCCTCCTTGTATTTGGATCCCTGTGCAATCCATTTTTCTTGTAAACTGAATGGAAGTTTCTCTACTATAGGGTTTACCCCCCGAGATGTGTCCAGATAAGCGAGGCCTGGAAGGTACCCTTCCACTTTAACACACTCCAGTTCGAGAAGAATCTCACCTAGTTCTCTTAGTTTGTGATTGTCTTTGTTAGCCAGTTTTGGAAAATCATCAATTTTCTTCAACAGTGCMTTCTCGATCACTTCGGGTGTACCATAGCACTCTTCTAGTCGTTGCCAGACCATGTTAAGCCCTGCTGTTGCGTTGAAAATATGGACAGATCTAATTCTSTTTGCTTGCTCAGAMRACTCTGCCCCTAGCCACTTGGTAATTAGATCTAACTCTTCCCTGGYTGATAAATTCAAGTCTCTGRTCGCATTGAGAAAGGATGCTTTCCATGCCCAATMATTTTCAGGGCGATCATCAAACTTCAGGAGTCCGGAACTCACCATCTCACGGCGTAGGAGGTACTTGATGAGGTCTGGTGCCACTTGTGACTCAGGGACGCTTTGTGTGTGTGACTGGAAGTGGGCTTGTTTWCCATTTACACCATGCTGCTGTTCATTTCTTTTGAACGGAGAGTCTCTGCTCATGTTCTGTTGTTTGCTACTTTCTGGATTATGGCATGTAGCTGGGTCAACACTAAGCTCTTGTTTCTCCACTTCAAATGGAAGTTTAGCAAAGTAGGGCCTAGCATTTTGTTGCACATACTCACAGGTACRCTGGACTGGACTTAAGGGCTGTGTCCCTGTGTCTAGTTCTTTGTGAAGTTCTCTGCGTTCTGATCCTACAGCTTCTTCAAAGGCTGCAGCTTCAGCCAACGCTCTCAACTTGGAGAACATATGAACTTGCCTCGAGGTCAGCTTTTTGCTTCAACAAGCTGGCCTCTATTTCTGCCTTTTGTTTCATCACAGAAGCTTCCTTCTCAGCATAGGAGACTTGTGCACGCGSTGCGTCTGCYYTGGCGCGTGCTTTGRTGGCTGCAGAACTCRCCGTTGAGGATCTGCTTGACTGTTTTGATGACCTTGATCTTGTAGATTGAGACTTGGTCCCAATGTGCTGAAGAGGCTCCTCCATCTCTCTCTGTCGAACTCTTGGCTCTGGTTGTTGTACCGTAGACTGCTGGTCTTCCATAGGAACAGAGGCTTTGTTGGCTGATGAATGTAGAAACAAACCACCGTGTGTGGTTATTCTTGAGCTTGAGCCCGCCGTGATGATGTTTTTTTTTACTATTCTGCCCTTGAGTTGCGTTCCCATGCAAAACTAGACAGATAGCTAACAACTAAGTCTTCAATAAAACTCCCAAGGTGTGACTTTTCTTGAATGAAATATTGAAAACGTTTATGTTGTAAAACTGCAAAATACAGAAAAGAATATACTTTAGTATTCAATTCACACCGACATACTGTAGCTGTATATTATACATTTGAAGTTGCATGAATACAAAGCACGTGCTAAGGTACCATGCATCTGGCATGATGCCAAACCATATAGCTAATTGTTACTCATATGGTAATTGACTAACTCCTTTCATTACTCTAATAATGTACAACCATCTATGTAGAATAACAAAGCATATTACACTAGAATCGGTAACAGAACTACAGTATTGTATATTTTACAATTTGTTTGCATGACGCACGAGCAAAGTAATACAGCTAACGGCATACATGAAAGGCATTGCAATTTGTGTGAGTAAATACACCAACCAACATTGATATATAAGCAACTATCAATAACAAGATTATCATCATTAGCTAAATGCTTGAATCGAACTTACAAACAAATATTTTCGCAATGGCTGAAGCGTGACAAGAAATAACTACACTGAAAGACCTGCACCATAGCGTTGTTTTTAACTGCTTCTATGCGTGCAGAACGAATTATCTACTTCCTGTTTGCGTACAGTCTAAGTACCAGAAAGCTCCACTTAGGGGGCAAATAACACCATGGAACACAATGAAAATCCATCTTAACCATTGTGTCATGACGTTGGGTTGGGGGTAGGTTTATGACAGCCATAAATACCTCTTTCCCCCCTTTTCCCTCTCCCTACTATAACTGATGGGACATAAGAAAACCCCTTGGTTAACATAGAGATTCTGGGAACATCAGAAGTGGGGGGAAATGAACTTAAGGTATATTATGTCAGTTCGGTTGCCCTCTGACACATTCTCATCAATGATATAATGACATAAACTCTACTGTGGAAAGTCTAAACGTCAGAGGTATCGGATTCACATGGAATTGTTGTTTAATTGAAATGTTTGAATATGACATTATTTGTGAAGAGGTGAAATGTAATTTTAGCTTCCAAATGAGAGATCTGTTTTCCAAATGAGAAATGAGTTTTCCTCTGCTCACAGTGGCCCGCCCCTGTGAAGAGGCATGGGTTACACACTTTTCAGACACACCCCTCTCCCTCCACTATAAAAGCCATTGACAAGAATATAACTTTCTGTTCCGGGCACACCAGGATGACGATCCGGTGTCAGAATGGTTCAGATAATAACTACAGAACTAAGCCAACATCAGCATGGACTTTGATTGTGAATGGTATGAACTTTGAACTCGTATTCACTACAGAAGTGATATCTCCTAGCCGTTGAGTTAGCAACAGCTAAACGCAGGTTAGGAAGGACAGTCCGAGTATCCCGTCTACTACACACAACGTTACTCCAACRTATCCCGTGACTACCAGAGACATTCTCCAAAGGACAGAGGACTCGGGTTGGCGATACGGTCTTCCATCTACCACCAACCTACTGAAGCGCAGCTCAGAGTAAATATTTATTGCATTTTCCTTTTCAAATGGGCGGTAATTTAGAATGCATAAGATACTGTATTTACGATAGCACAGCTCGCCTATGTTCCAGTCTCCCGCTCTTTCACTAAAATCCCGGCCCTTTTCTTTGTGTAACAAGCTGTCATATCTATTCCGCCCGCCAGGGACGTTTTTCTGTATGACGTAATTTGTGATCAAGTTATGATTTAATTGTATATGTGTGATTCTGTGTGATTAGTTAGGTATTTAGTAAATAAATAATTAAACCCAATTTTGTATYGCTGATTCAACTTGTTAGCCAGGATTCTTGCAGATAATCAAGGATTTACAACTTTCAGATGAGACTKAATAAAMTGACGATTAATGTGACTGYTATGGATGTAAAATMTTMCTAAATCTTTAAGAGTTTATTCGAAAGATAACAGCTCTATAAATATTATTTTGTGGTGTCCCTCTCTAGTTAATTATGTTTACATGATTAGTTCAATCAGGTAATATTAATTACGGAGAAATTACTTTATAGAATAGCATGTCATAGCAATTCATCTGGCATAGTCAAAGACACGACAATTGTAATAAAATAATCTGTTACCTTCTAACAGGATGGCAGCACATTGATTGTTAATGTTCATTGATGTGCATAATAACCTATCTGTCCTGTTACTAGTGTATATGAGGTTGAAGGAAGTCCCATCATGCTTTGACACTTTATCCTCCACCTCCTGTGTTTGGACCAGGCCTGTCCATTCTCCCGAATTGCATAGCCACAAGAAGTAGAGGTGTTGAGAGTGCTCCTACACCCCCTGAAATATCAGAAAAATACGTAGTGCACTGGGCCTTTACCAGTCCTGTGTTAGCGGACCAATATAGCCATCTGTAGCGCAGACAAAAAAATTGCAGCACCCCCAAGCATCTGCCGAATTGTACACTTAACTTCCCTTCATGGATTTTAGAGGAAATGACTGATTTATGTAATAGGCTGGAAACTCCCTCCAGCCCAGCATTTCCCAAATTCGGTCCTTGGGACCCCAAGGGGTGGACATTTTTTGTTTTTTCTCTAACACTACACAGCTGATCCAAATGATCAAAGCTGATGATTAGTATTTGAATCAGCTGTGTGGTGCTCAGGCAAAAAAACAAAACGTGCACCCCATGGGGTCCCAGGGTCTGAGTTTGGGAAACTCTGCTCTAGCCCATGCCTACACAAATCCAATGCTTTTACATTTGTGGAGAGAAGTGTACGTGTGTATACGTCAGGAGAAAGGGACACAGGGCTGCTCGGCTCTTGGCTGTTCTCAATGCTTAATGCATTATGGTAATGTTGGCCCAAAAAGTCCCTTTAGATTCTCCCCCAACACAGCAAAAAAATATATATTTTACCTTTATTTAAACAGGGAGTCTGTCACGTTGGCATAAATGATTTGGGAGACAGGCGCAGGAATGCATAATAAGAGGTTTTTATTGTACCCAAATCACAGCGTTGCGTGTAAAGGCACCGGGACGAAGACCAAACAAACACTATACAAAACCACAGGGTTGAATCCCAAACAAAAAGAGCGAGGAGTACCTCGAATAAATAACACACGGGACGAGACCCGTAATCATCTGCGCGATCCACAATGGCACAAAAGCCAAAACACACAGCACAGGTACTCACACGCACCAACGGACATAGTAACAATAATCGTCAGCCCAATGGAAACCAAAGGGCACATATATACAAATACAATCAGTGGGAATTGGGGCCAGGTGTGCGTAATGAAAGTTCCGGAGGGATCCGTGACAGTACACCCCCCCCCCCCCCGACCCCTCAGATTTGGGTTATCGTAGAAGGAATGAGCGTTACATCGAGGCTGTACTCTGGAGCGGGATTGATTTGGAGGTGAAGGGTCCGTCATTGTCTAGGGCGGTGTGTCACAGCATCATCGGACTGAGCTTGTTGTCATTGCAGGCAATCTCAACGCTGTGCGTTACAGGGAAAGTCATCCTCATCCCTCATGTGGTACCCTTCCTGCAGGCTCATCCTGACATGACCCTCCAGCATGACAATGCCACCAGCCATACTGATCGTTCTGTGCGTGATTTCCTGCAAGACAGGAATGTCAGTGTTCTGCATGGCCAGCGAAGAGCCCGGATCTCAATCCCATTGAGCACGTCTGGGACCTGTTGGATTGGAGCGTGAGGGCTAGGGCCATTTCCCCCAGAAATGTCCGGGAACTTGCAGGTGCCTTGATGGAAGAGTGGGGTAACATCTCATAGCAATAACTGGCAAATCTGGTGCAGTCCTTGAGGACGAGATGCACTGCAGTACTTAATGCAGCTGGTGGCCACACACAGATACTGACTGTTACTTTTGATTTTGACCCCTTTGTTCAGGGACACATTATTCTCATTTTTGTTTAGCACATTTCTGTGGAACTTGTTCAGTTTATGTCTCAGTTGTTGAATCTTATTATGTTCATACAAATATTTACACATGTTAAGTTTGCTGAAAATAAACGCAGTTGACAGTGAGAGAACGTTTTTTTGTTGTTGATGAGTTTACAAATGCAGTCAGTGGGAATAGGGGCCAGGTGTGCGCAATGGAAGTTCCAGAGGGCACATACAATGAATAAGACAAAATCAGATACAATGTTAAACAAACTATAATACCGCTCAACACATATATTCAAGAAAAGAAAAAGGGCAGGGCTATATAATTCTGGCTTTCAAGAGCCAAAGTAATGCTGATTTTCTTTTCTACCAGGTAGTTGGCCATAGCCTGGTATGAAACATCCTGTAAGCTTGTGAGGCTAAGTTGGCCATTGGTCATGTCATTCATTTGTATTGGCCATTTGAATCAGTCCCTGATTGGAAGTAAAGCCACACTGTAAGGGTTGCATGTATTGCAGAAATTAATTGCCTTGGAGTGTTGGCATATTACATGAGATGTTGTTTTTTTGTGTGTTTTGATGATGTATCAGGGAAAAAGGGTGTATGGATATTCATTAATATTACACAAAACTACCCTAGATCTTTCCACCAATATCCCTGCATATCCAATATGTATTTCCAAGACTCTTCGATAGATTTGCAAGTATGTGTGTGTGCGTGTTAGATGGATACAGAACATTACTTCTGATCCTAGATAGATTGTCTCATGGATGTGCATGCACATTCTTTTTTTTGCATATGAAAACCAAGCAATGAGAGTTGGAGGTTAATCTTAAATCAAAAGGAGAGATAACTGTGCCTCTGTCTGCATGCCTGGCTGGCGCTGGGTTTACACAACCCCACCGGAATGTGGTAACACCATCAACACAAACAAGACCGGGGGAAAATATCAATCCATCGCATAGTATTCCCTCTAGGCACAACAGAAAAGTGCTTGTAGCCTTCTCATTCCATATGAAGTGCCTGCATTGAGTGTGTGTATGTGTGCATGCGTCCGTGCGTATGACATGACCTGTATCTATGCGCAGCTCTGAGATCTGTAGCAGGTCGGTATTTCATGCTGGTTGTGTCTAGATTGCATCCTGTTTTATCCTGTCCATTGTATTCTGATCAGAGTGGCAGAATGAGAGGGAGAGCGAGAGAAAGAGAGAGAGACTAAGAGAGATAGATAGGGGTGAAAGACTAGGGAGAGGCCATACCGTCTGGTATGGCAACTGCTCAGCATCTGACTGTAATGCGCTACAGAGGGTAGTGCGTAAGGCCCAGTACATCACTAGGGCCAAGCTTCCTGCCATCCAGGACCTATATACTAGGCAGTGTCTTTTGGAAAGCCCCCAAAATTGTCAGACTCCAGTCACCCAAGTCATAGACTGTTCTCTCTGCTACCGCACTGCAAGCGGTACCAGAGCGCCAAGTCTAGGACCAAAAGGCTCCTTAACAGCTTCTACGCCCAAGCCATAAGACAGCTGAACATGTAATCCAATGGCCACCCGGACTATTTACATTGACCCCCCCCCCCCACCCCTCAATTGTTTTTTACACNTCAATTGTTTTTTACACAGCTGCTACTCACTGTTTATTATCTATGCATAGTCACTTCACCCCTACCTACATGTAAAAATTACCTTGACTAACCTGTACGCCCACACATTGACTCGGTACCAGTACCCCCTGTATATAGCCTCGTTACTTTATTGTGTTACTTTTTTATAATTATTTAGTTTAGTTTATTTGGTAAATATTTTCTTAACTCTTTCTTGAACTGCACTGTTGGTTAAGGGCTTGTAAGTAAGCATTTCACTGTAAGGTCTACACTTGTTGAATTCGGCGCATGTGACAAATAAAGTTGGATTTGATTTGAGTTACACATATAGTGTGTACACCTGTAGTTTTGAGTGCTTCTATTCAATTTCAAATGTACAATTGAGTTTTATGAAAGGTCGATTTTTCCATGTCCTTTGAAATTGAATAGAAAAACACTAGTTGAAGAAATCAATTGAGACATTTCAGTGAAGCTCTATGGTTGACTGAAGAAACTCAGCAAAAAAAGAAACGTCCTCTCACTGTCAACTGTGTTTATTTTCAGCAAACTTAACATGTAAATATTTGTATGAACATAACAAGATTAAACAACTGAGACATAAACTGAACAAGTTCCACAGACATGTGACTAACAGAAATTGAATAATGTGTCCCTGAACAAAGGGGGGTCAAAATCAAAAGTAACAGTCAGTATCTGGTGTGGCCACCAGCTGCATTAAGTACTGCAGCGCATCTCCTCCTCATGGACTGCATCAGATTTGCCAGTTATTGCTATGAGATTTTACCCTACTCGACCACCAAGGCACCTGCAAGTTCCCGGACATTTCTGGGGGGAATGGCCCTAGCCCTAACTCCGATCCAACAGGTCCTAGACGTGTTAAATAGGATTGAGATCCGGGCCCTTCGCTGGCCATGGCAGAACACTGACATTCCTGTCTTTCAGGAAATCACACACAGAACAAGCAGTATGGCTGGTGGCATTGTAATGCTAGAGCGTCATGTCAGGATGAGCCTGCAGGAGGGTACCACATGTGGGAGGAGGATGTCTTCCCTGTAACGCACAGCGTTGAGAGTGCCTGCAAAGACAACAAGCTCAGTCTGATGATGCTGTGACACACTGCCCCAGACAATGACGGACCCTCCACCTCCAAATTGATCCCTCTCCAGAGTACAGGCCTCGGTGTAACACTCATTCCTTTGACGATAAACGCGAATCCGACCATCAAAACCGCGACTCGTCAGTGAAAAGCACTTTTTGACAGTCCTGTCTGGCCCAGCAACAGTGAGTTTGTGCCCATAGGTGACGTTGTTCCCGGTGATGTCTGGTGAGGACCTGCCTTACAACAGGCCTACAAGCCCTCAGTCCAGCCTCTCTCAGCCTATTGCGGACAGTCTGAGCACTGATGG